>NC_142804.1:31956020-32148520 GCF_049724085.1 Artemia sp. Qi Xiang Cuo | reverse complement strand
TTTCTAAGTGAATGAGTTCTTCTTGAATCTTCTTTGATAAAGCTTTCTATAAAAACCTTATATGCCCCCAGGGCATAATTTATAACCCTTGCCCTGAGGGCTCAAAGGAGTTATCATCCTCTAAGACCTAATTTCCAGAACTTTCAACCACGTTGAACAAAATGGCTATCTAAAAATTTTGATTGGATGTATTTGGATAAATGGTGGGCATGATGGGGAGAGTTAGTTGTACTCCAATCACTTTTAACTCTTAAAAAGGGCACTAGCCATTTTAATTTCCAATCGAATGAGTCCTTTTTGAAGTTTCTACGACTACGCTTTCTATAAAGATCTTATATGTTTCTTGGGCATAACTTATAATCTTGGCCCTGACGGCTGGGGGGGGGGGGGAAATGTCATCCACAAAGACCCAATTTACAGCACTTTCAACTAAGTTGAACAAAATGGCTATCTCAAAATTTTGATTGGAAGTGTTTGGGAAAAAGGTGGGCGTGAGAGAGGGGTTAGTTGCCCTCCAATCACTTCCGACCGTTAAACAGGGAACTAGCCATTTGAATTTCCAATCGAATGAGCCCTTTTTCTAAGTTTCTACAACAAAGCTTTCAATAAAAACCTTATATGCCCCCGGGGCATATCTTACAACCCCTACCCTGAGGACTGTGAGGGGGTTATCATCCTCAAAGACGTAATTTCCAGAACTTTAAACTACGTTGAACAAAATGGCTATCTCAAAATTTGATTGGATGTGTTTGGATAAATGGTGGGCGTGAGAGAGGGGTTAGTTGCCCTCCAATCACTTTCGACTATTGAAGAGGGCACTAGCCATTTCAATTTCCAATCGAATGAGCCCTTTTTGAAGTTTCTACGACAACGCTTTCTATAAAAACCTTATATGCCCCCAGGGCATAACTTACAACCCTTGCCCTGAGGGCTGTGGTGGGGGGAGGGGGTGTCATCCTCAAAGACCTAATTTTCAGAACCTTCAACTACGTTGAACAAAATGGCTATCTCAACATTTTTGATTAGACGTGTTTGGGGAAATGATGGGCGTGGAAGGGGTGCTAATTGCCTTCCAACCACTTTCGGCTATTAAAAAGGGCACTCGCCATTCCATTGTCCAATCAAATGAGCCCTTTTCGAACTTTAAACTAAGTTGAACAAAATGGCTATCTCAAAATTTTGATTGGAAGTGTTTGGGGAAAAGGTGGGCGTGAAAGAGGGGTTAGTTGCCCTCCAATCACTTTCGACTGTTAAAAAGGGAACTAGCCATTTGAATTTCCAATCGAATGAGTCCTTTTTCAAGTTTCTACGACAAAGCTTTCAATAAAAACCTTATATGCCCCACAGGGCATAACTTACAACCCTTGCCCTGAGGACTGTGAGGGGGTTATCATCCTCAAAGACGTAATTTCCAGAACTTTAAACTACGTTGAACAAAATGGCTATCTCAAAATTTGATTGGATGTGTTTGGATAAATGGTGGGCGTGAGAGAGGGGTTAGTTGCCCTCCAATCCCCTTCGACTGTTAAAAAGGGCAGTAGCCTTTTCAATTTCCAATTGGATGAGCTCCTTTTGAAGTTTTTAGAACAACGCTTTCTATGAAAACCTTATATGCCCCCAGGTCATAACTTATAACCTTTGCCCTGAAGGCTGTGGGGGGGGGTGTCATCCTCAAAGACCTTATTTTCAGTACTTTCAACTGCGTTGAACAAAATGGCTTTCTCAAATTTTTTGATTAGACGTGTTTGGGGAAATGATGGGCGTGGAAGGGCTGTTAATTGCCTTCCAATCACTTTCGGCTATTAAAAAGGGCACTCGCCATTGCATTGTCTAATCAAATTAGCCCTTTTCGAAGTTTCTACGACAACTCCTTCGATACGAAGTGCCCTGGTCTAGAAAAAAATGGCCAACATCGATGTGCCAACATCGTTCTTTACTTAGGCAGGGCAATTGCGCTGCCTATGATAATAACCACAAGCCAAAGACATACAATATCTTTGATTTATTATCACATAAAAATCATAGTTATGAAGCTTCTCAAAATTAAATGCTAGATTGTCAATTTTAAGTCAAAATTAAATGCTAGATTGGCCGGAAAATAACACAAACAAATTAATGCTTATATCGGCCATTATTTTACAAAATTCGAACTTTACCGTAAAGAGTGAGGTATTGACAAGAGGGCGAACTTTCTCATATAAATAATACAAGGGATTTATCCCCTCGTTAATACCTTGTTCTTTACGCTAAAGTTCGAATTTTGTTCCAATTCTTTAAGAATGACCTCTGAATCACAAAGGCCGTTTAATAAGAATAAATAGCTCTTTTGAAATTACTAAGAATACTTTAGCATAAAGAGCCAGGTAGTGACGAGGGGAAGCACCCCCTCATATAAGTAATAATTTCTGTTCGTTTTAAGGTTTAATGTTACTCCTTACTTTCAGTTGAAAAATCTTGTTTTTTTTTTTAAATTTTATTTCGGATTGTTTCTAAATAATGCTGGGATATCCAGTTCCCCCTTCATGGAAATTATCTTCCCCCATTAAAAATTGCTCCATGGACAGATCCTCCCATGTCACTCGATTCCCCTCCCCCACCCCTCAGCAGAAAAAATCCCCCATGAAAACGTCTGTATATTTACCAATAACCAATACTATATGTAAACAATGGGCAAGTTCATAACTTGCAGCCCTTACCCCGGGGACAGTGGGGGATTAAGTGGTCCTCAAAGACAGAGTTATTAGATATTTCGGCTATGCTGAACAAAGTGGCTATGTCAAAATTTTGAAATGGTGACTTTGGGAAAAAAATGAGCGTGGGAGGGGGCCTAGTTGTCCTCCATTTTTTTAGTCACTTAAAAAGGGCGCTAGAAGTTTTAATTTCCATTCCAATGAACCCTCCCACAATATTCTAGGACCACTGGGTCGATACGATCACCCTGGGGAAAAAAATAAATAAACACGCATCCGTGATCTTTCTTCTGGCAATAAATGCAAAATTCCACTTCTTTTGTTGATAGGAGCTTGAAACCTCTACAGTAAGGTTCTCTGATACGCTGAATCTGATGGTGTGATTCTACGACTTTGAGGTTCTATGTCGTTTAGGCTCGTAAACGTCGTTTTCTCAGGCTCGTAACGTTTGATGGGTAGAACCAAACTTGATGAACCAAACTTATATATTTGAAATCAGCATAAAAATCCGGTTCTTTTGATATATCTATCGGTATCAAAATTCCGTTTTTTAGAGTTTCGGTACCCCAAACTATCAGAGGCAACGCTATAGCGTTGCCTATAGTAAAGGCCATACGGCTCCAATGGTTTATTATTTATTTATTTTTCCCAGAGGTACTTTGTATGGGAGTGGTCGTCGCATAAACTTCGGAGGGGGCTCATTCGATTGGAAATAGAGAGTTTTAGTGCCCTTTTTAAGGGTCAAAAATGATTGGAAGACAACTAACACCCCTTCCACGCCCAGCATTTCCCCAAACACATCCAATCAAAATTTTAAGACTGCCATTTTGTTCTACGTAGTTGATTTTCAGATAGAAATTATGTTTTGAGGAGGACACTCCCTCCACAGCCCTCAGGGCAAGGGTTGTAAGTTATGCCCTGGGGACATATAAGCTTTTTATAGAAAGCTCTGAGAGATGAGATATATGAGATATATATTTATTGAAAAAGAAAACAAACACTATTCGCCTTTCGCCTGCCAAGAAAGGCAATAAGCTTGAAAGGGCAAGCGATGTTATCAAGCTCAGCTAATTAAAACAACATTCATACCTTGCTACTCAACACACAAGAAACTCATCTGATGAAGGAATAAAGGAAAAAAAGAGAGAAAGAGGAAAAGACAAGAAGTAGATAGAAAAAAATAACAGCAAAGTAAATTGGGGAAATACCTTAAATAGAATGACAACCTGGAGTGGGCTTGACACAAGTTCACTCACGAGATAAAAGAAACATCTTTGCCCGTGACCGGAAGAGTAGGCGCATTTTTAACACGCTCGGGCAATATATTCCAAACATGGGGACCATAATGGCGAATCACAAAGATGCCCGAGTGGTGCTCCTAAACTCATGAGTTAAGCTATCAGCTTTTCTTGTATTATGATCATGACGGTCTCTATTAAAAGTAAAAAGATTTTCAAAAGCGGGGGTGACCAGCTGATTCAAATATTTATACGAGAAAATAGCGACTTGGTAATTTCGAATTAGGGATACATCCATTAAGTTATTCTTTTTAAAATGCTCATGAGCAGGAACCTCATCAGAATCATCAAATTCAGATAATAATTTTACAGCTCTATTCTGAAGTTTTTGTACTCTTTTGAAACATTTTACAAAATGACTTGCCCATATAGAGCATCCGTAGCTAATATATGGGTAAAATATAGAAAAATAAATCATTTTCAGGATCTTTATTGGGACTAGATTTTTAATTCTTCGCATCACCCCAAGGCCTCTGCTTAATTTTTTCAGCTATTGCACTTGAATGGTTTTTTCACGACAGGTTTTCATCAATTAAAAACCCCAAATACTTCGTTGTTGCTACTCTCTTTATCACATTTTCTTGAACTGTGATATGGTCATTTCCAGCACTAGACGAAAGTCTAGAAAATATCATGAAAGAAGTTTTAGAAAAGTTTAGGGTTAACATATTTTGCTGAGAAAAAGTTATAAATTCAGAAACTGCATTATGAATTTTATTATATAAAACATCAAGTGAAGGCGCTGCCAGAAAGAGCAAAGTGCCATCTGCAAACAGGATGACACCAGCCTCTGACAGGTAGTGTTTCACTCGATCAATGAAAATAATGAAAAGTAGGGGTCCCGGGATTGACCCTTGTGGGACCCCGCACTCTATTTTCTTTTTTGAAGATAAAAATGACCCATTCTGAACTACCTAATACCGATTGTGTAGATATGATGAAAACCACTCCAGGCTTCAACCCTTCACCCCAATCGAGTCAAGAGCTTGAATAAGCTCTGAGTGGTCCACCGTATCGAACGCTTTTTTCATATCCATTCTCTATCGTAGAAACTTCAAAAAGGGCTCATTCGATTGGAAATTCAACATGCTAGTGCCCTTTTTAATAGACAAAAGTGATTGGAGGGCAACTAAACCCCCTATCACGCCCACCTTTTCTCCAAACATATCCAATCAAAATTGTGAGATGGCCTTCTGTTCAACGTAGTTGATAATTCTGGAAATTGGGTCTTTAAGAATGACAACCCCCCCCCACCCCATAGCCCTCAGGGCAAGGGTTGTAAGTTGCCTTATACGCCCTGGGGGCATATAAGGTTTTTTTATAGAAAGCGTTGTCGTAGAAACTTCAGAAAGAGCCCATGCGATTGGAAATTTATATTGCTAGTGCCCTTTTTAATAGTCGAAAGTAATTGGACGGCAACCAACACCCCTTCCACGCCCACCATTTCCCCAAACAAATCCAATCAAAATTTTAAGATAACCATTTTCTTCTACGTAGTTGATTTCCAGATAGAAATTATTTTTTGAGGAGGACACTCCCCCCACAGCCCTCAGGGCAAGGGTTTTAAGTTGCCTTATATGGTCTGGGGGCATATAAGGTTTTTATAGAAAGCATTGTCGTAGAAACTTCAAAAAGGGCTCATTCGATTTGAAATTTAAATTGCTAGTACCCTTTTTAATAGTCGAAAGTGATTGGGAGGCAACTAACATCCCTTCCAAGCTCACCATTTCCCCAAACACATCCAGTCAAAATTTTGAGATTGCAATTTTGTTCAACGTAGTTGAAAGTTCTGGAAATTATATCTTCGATCAGGGCACTCCCCCCACAGTCTTCAGGACAAGGGTTATAAGTTATGTCCTGGGGCATATATGGTTCTTATGGAACGAATGCTCGTAAAAACTTCAGAGAGGGCTCATTTGATTGGAAATTGAAAGTTCTAGTTCAATTTTTAAGAGTCAAAAGATATCGAAGGGTAACCTTCCCCCATCCACGCCCTTTTTTCCCAAATGCATCCGAAAAAACTTGAGATAGCTATTTTGTTAAAAATAGTTCACAGATCATAAAACAAAAACTCAGGTGTCGACACACTCCTCCACGGAGCTGAGACAGGCGTTGTGATTTATGCCCTGGGGGTATATATGGTTCTTATGGAAGGAATACTTACATAAAATTCAGAGAGGGCATTCGATTGGAAATTGAAAGTTCTAGTTCACTTTTTAAGAGTCAAAACAGATTGGAGGGCACCAAGCCCTTCCCTCTCCCCACTTCACGCCCTTTTTTCTTAAACCCATCCGATAAGAACTTTTAGATACTTTTTTTTATAAGAATAGTGCTAAGGCTATATAACGAAAACTCCAGGGTCGACACAGCCCCCCAGGGCCCGAGCGCAGGCGTTGTAAGTTACGCCCGGGGGGAATATATGGTTCTTATGGAAGGGATGCTCGTATAACCTTCAAAGAGGGCTTATTTGATTGGAAATTGAAAGTTCTAGTTCACTTTTTAAGAGTAAAAAGAGATTAGAGGGCACCTAGCCCTCCCCCCCTTCACGCCCTTTTCCCCTCAAACCCATCCCATAAGAACTTTGAGACAGACTTTGTTTTATAAAGATAGTGCTAAGACCATCTAACGAAAACTCCGGGGTCGACTGAGCCCCCCAGGACCCGAGGGCAGGCGTTGTAAGTTATGCCCTGGGGGAATATATGGTTCTTATGGAAGGGATGCTCGTAAACACTTCAGAGAGGGCTTATTTGATTGAAAATTGAAAGTTCTAGTTCAGTTTTTGAGAGTAAAAAGAGATTGGAGGGCAACTAGCCCCCCCCCCACGCCCCCATTTCCCCAAATGTATCTGATAAAACTCTGAGATAGCCAATTAAAAAAATTAAAAATTACTCAAAAGTCAGATAACAAAAACTTAGGTGTCAACACAACCCCCCCCCCCAGGGCCTGGGGGGAGGCGTTTTAAGCTATGCCCTGGGGCATATATGGTTCTTATGAAAGGGGTGCTCGTATAAACTTCAGAGAGGGCTCATTTAATTGGAAATTAAAGTTTTAGTTCACTTTTTAATAGTCAAAAGAGATCAGAGGTCAACTAGCCCCCCCCCCCACACGCCTTCTTTTTCCAAACCCATCTGATGAAAATTTTGAGATAGACATTTTGTTAAAAATAGTTCAAAGGTCTGATAAGAAAAATTTCGGTGTCAATACAACCCCCCAGGGCCTGGGGGGAGGCGTTCTAATTTATGCCCTAAAGGCATAAAAGTTGTAAGTATTGCTCTGGGGGCATATATGGTTCGTGTACATGGTTCTTATGAAAGGGATGCTCGGTTAAACTTCATAGATGGCTCATTTGATTTAAAATGGAAAGTTCTAGTTCACTTATTAAGATTCAAGAGATTTAAGGGCAACTACCCCCCCTCCCCCACGCCCTTTTTTCCCGAGCCCATCCGATAAAATTTTTAAAATAGTGATTTCATTAAAAATAGCTTAAACGTCGGACAAGAAAAACTCCTGTGTCGACACAACCCCCCAGGGCCCGGAGGCAGGTGTTGTAAGTAATGCTTTGGGGGCATATATAGTTCTTATGGAAGGGATACTTGTTTAAACTTCGGAGAGGGCTCATTTGATTGGAAATTGATAGTTCGCGTTCACTTTTAAGATTCAAAAGAGACCGGAGGGCAACTAGTCCCCCCTCTACGCCCTAAATGCATCAGATAAAAAGTTTAAGATAGACATTTTGTTAAAAATAGCTGAAAGTTCAGATAACAAAATATCCAGTGTCGACACAGCCCCCTAGGGTCCGGGAGTAGGCGTTGTAAGTTATGCCCTGGGGTCATATATGGTTTTTATGGAAGGGATGGACGTATAAACTTCATAGAGGGCTCATTTGATGGGAAACTGAAAGTTGTAATTCAATTTTCAAGAGTCAAAAGTGATAGGAGGGCAGCTAGTTCCCCCCCCCCCCACACACACACTCCATTTATTTTTTCCCAGAGACACTTCATATAGAAGGGTTCATCGAGGGGAAATCGAGAGTTCTAGCGCCCATTGTAAGAGTCAAAAGTGACTGAAGGGCAACTAGCCCCGCCCCCTCAAGCCGTTTTACCCCAAATTCAGATAATAATAAATTTGGGGTAGCCATTTTTTTTAAAATAGTTCAAAGATCATATAACAAAAAATCCTTTACCTGTGGCCATTTCGTTAAAAATAGTTCAAAGGTCAGATAAGAAAAAATCCTATGCCGACACAACCCCCCAGGGCCCGGGACACGCGTTGTAAGTAATGCTCAGGGGGCATATATCGTTTTTATGGAAGGGATGCTTGTAAAACTTCGGAGAGGGTTCATTTGATTGGAAATTGAAAGTTCAATTTCAAGTTATTGCTCTGGGGTATACATGGTTCTTGTGGAAGGTATGCTTGTATAAACTTCGTAGAAGGTTCATTTGATTGGAAATTGAAATTCTAGTTCACTTTTAAAGAGTCAAAAGAGATCGGAGGACAACTAGCCCCCCCTCCATGTCCTTTTTCCCCAAACCCATCCGATAAAAATTTTGAGATAGCCATTTTGTTGAAAATAGTTCAAACATCGGATAACCAAAACTCCGAGGTTGGCACAAACCCATTTCTTCAGTTTGTTACTGTTACTTTGATACCAGTTTTGATACCTTGATGAACATTTGATTTTTTTTCAGAAGTTTGATTTTGAAATAAGGACTTTTTAAAAACTTAAAACTTTTTGCAATCAAATACGAACAAAAATTAATTAAAAAAAACTTTTCCGAAAAATGAGTCTTTCAAAGAAAAGTAAAGGCCATTTTATACTTAAGCTCAGCAGAAAATTTGAAAGTCACCGAGAGGAGAGGAGGTGGGAATTAAAAAAAAAAAAAAAAAAAAAAAAAAAAAGAAAAAGCTCAGCAGATACAAATACCTGTCAAAATTTAAATCAAAACAACCAGTGATTACTATTGAAGATTAAATGAAACCCAAACTGAAAAGAAATTAAATAAACAATCATAGCATAAACTATACAACAAGTAATAATATGAATGAATAAATTGATCTTAAAGTGAGTAATGCTTGGATTGAATATGAAAATAAAGCTTAAAACGAAAAAAAATATTTTGCTATTGAAGCAAAGATGAAACTTAAAATGAACAGAAATTAAATAAACAATCATTGGGAACAAACATACAATAGATATTAATGTAAATGAATAAATAAATCTTAAAACGAGTGAAGCCTAAATTGAATATGCAAATCAAGCTTGAAACGAACAAAAATCACTACAAACAAGAGTTTGGGTATCGCCTCCTTCTCTCACTGTAAAAGTCTAAATCCTACTGCGTCATTGGCGCTTTACTGAAAACTATATGCGTCTTGAATAGTCTTGGAAAGTATAAACAACATAAAATTGAATATTTGATGTATAATGATATTAATTGTTGAAAAATCCATCAGTTATAAGAATTTATTTCACTGTAATTTTAGTTTTATTTTCAATGCTGCAAGAACTGGAAAAGAAAACGAGTGCTTCACTCGTTTTCAGTGAAGCACCAATGACACAGTAGGCTTATTTTTTACAGTTAAGGAAGGGGGCAGTATCCAAATTCTTGTTTGTAGTGAGACTATATTCGTCTTGAATAATTTTAGAAAGAACTAATAAATTAAACTTAATATTTGATGCATAATGATATTCGTTGCTGAAAGCTCATCAGTTCAAAATTTTACTATCATTTCAATGTTTATTTTAGATATTAAGTGCAAAAGAAAATATTTGTAATAAAATTGGTTTGCCAATGACGCAGTAGGTTTTAGACTTTCACAGTGAGAGAAGGAGGCGATATCCAAACTCTTGTTTGTAGTGATTTTTGTTCGTTTTAAGCTTGATTTGCGAATTCAATTTAAGTTTCAGTCGTATTAAGATTTATTTATTTATTTACATTAATATCTATTGTATGTTTGTTTGCACTGATTGTTTATTTAATTTCTGTTCGTTTTAAGTTTCATCTTTGCTTCAATAGCAAAATATTTTTTTTCGTTTTAAGCTTTATTTTCATATTCAATCCAAGCATTGCTCACTTTAAGATCCATTTATTCATTCATATTACTTGCAACACTTACAAGTTGCAAGTGTTGAATGTAGGACAGCTACGAGACTACCAAATAGGAATTTTTGCTTATCAATGCTGGAATGATGTTAGTCCAGAGGTTTTTCGTGATTATTTTAATGATAATAGGTCTTTGCACCATTATGAAACTCGTCATGCTAGTGATTTCATTGTTCCGAATAGAAGTGGAACCAGGGCCGGCTTCCATACTAGATTTTCAGGACCTAATGTGTGGAACTCTATTCCAGAGAGCATTCGGGCGGCTGAGCACCTGGGGTTATTTAAAAATAAATTGAAAAAATATTTGTTAGGTCAAGGTTCATAGTTGTTTTTTTTTTTTTTTTTTTTTTTTTTTTTTTTTTTTTTTTTTTTATTATTATTATTAAATGAATTGATGAGAGATTGATTGATTTCTTTTTCTTTTTTTGTTTTGTAGTGTTTGTATGTAATTTGCGTGTGTTGTTTTTTTAGTGTATGTACCCGCCCAGTCGCAAGTGCTTTTTGGTATCTTTCTTGGGGCGGGTATTGGCATATTTGTTAAATGTATTTTGATGTTAAATAAAATGAACTGAACTGAACTGAACTTGTTGTATAGTTTATGCTTTGACTGTTTATTTAATTTCTGTTCGTTTTGGATTTTATTTAATCTTTAATAGTAATTTCTGGTCGTTTTGATTTAAATTTTAACAGGTATTTGTATCTTCTGAGCTTGAGTTTAAAATGGCCTTTACTTTTCTTTGAAAAACTTATTTATCGGAAAGTTTATTTTAATTAATTTGATAAAAAGAGTACTTTTTTATTGTTTAATGTAACAAAGGACCGGCTTTCAATCCCTAGTTACAGGTGCCTCAACAAGTTTGATCTTGATCAAACCGCTGGATTTATCCGCTGAAGACGGCCACAATATATTCAGGATTGTCATCGTTAGTGGTTTATCACTTTTTCTAGTTATTTTTTATATTTCCTAAACGAAAAAACCCCTGCATCAGCACATAAATAACTATATTATTGAAGAAAATCACTAAATCAACCAAAAAACACTAGTTTCTAGTGATTTTTATTTTTATCGTGTGACAACCCTTTGTACTCTTACAAAATGTCCATATATTATCTTTGTTGTCGTTCACGGTCTAATAAGAGATTTTCCCTATTAAACTCACATGGTTAGTGATAACGAACTGTAAGTAAGGAGCGACGCTGCTCAATAGTAACCGAAACTCTAAAAAAAAGGAATTTTGATACCAATAGATATATCCAAAGAATTGACTTCTTATGAAAAATTAAAAATACATAAATTTCATTAAGTTTAGTGTTACTCATCAAAGGCTACAAGCCTGCGAAGATTTACCTGATTTTTGAAAATGGAGGACAACACTCCTTTAAAGTCAAAGAACCTTAATGAAAATCACGCCATCAAATTCAATGTATCAGAATACCCTAGTGTAGAGATTTCAAGCTCCTATCTGCAAAAATGTGGAATTTTGAATTTTTTGCCAGAAGAAAGATCACGGATACGTGTTTATTTATTTTTTTTCCCGGGGTGATCGTATCGACCCAGTAGTCCTACAATGTATGAAAAGGGCTAATTATAACGGAAATTAAAAGTTTCGGTGCCTTTTTTAATTTACCAAAAAGATTGGAGGACAATAAGACCCCCTCCCACAACCCTTTTCCCCAAAATAGTCTGATCGAAATTTTAAGATAGCCATTTTGTTCAGCATAGTTGAAAGGCCCAATTAATATGCTATTGGAGAAAATATGACCCTCCCCCACAGGCCTTGGGCAAAGGTCTTAAAGTTATAAGATTTGCTCATTGTTTACGTATAGTATTTGCTATAGAGAAGTATGCATACATTTTTCGGGTTGGGGGAACGAATTTTCTACTTGGGGGATTTTCCATGGGGAGAATTATACATGGGCAGGTATGTTTCCAAGGGTTGAGCTTTACAGGGGATGTTTTTTATTAAAGAGTTGGCCAGAATTCCTATGTAAAATTATTTTTATATGTCTTGCTTTTCTTTGCCGACCCAATTTTACGCGTTAAGGTCCGGGGTTTATTTTCGCCGAAATTCAATTGTCTAGAGGATATTTCGGTTGGGAGGAGGGATTTTTCCATGGAAGTGGAGCCAGATATCGTGGCGTCATTTAACAAAACTATCAGAAATTTGATAAATAAAACAAGTTTTTTTCAACTGAAGCAAGAAGCAACATTAAAACTTATATCGAACAGAAATTATTACGTATATCAGGGGTGTTAGCTCCTTCTCAACACCTTGCTCTTTACGATAAAGTTTGAGTTTTGTCTGAATACTGCAAGAACTATTCCTGAAACACAATGGTCGTTTAATTAGAACAATAAAGCTTTTTCAGAAGTACCAAAAGATTTAGCGTGAAGAAAGAGATGTTGAGGAGGGGGCAACACCCCTCATATATGTAATAACTTCTGTTCGTTGAATTTTCAATGTTGCTCCCGACTTTCAGTTAAACAAATATCTAAGACCCAGGTGCAATTCAAACGTATTTTTGCTTGAATGGTTTCATAGTTAAACAATGATGTAACAATTAGGCTCTACAATAACCATGGCAAGTTGTCACATCGTAGTATGTATCTATAAGGGAAAATAAACTTTGCGTTGGAACTTTATGCTTAATTGTGAAAGGTAAGAAAAGAGTAGGAAGAGTGAATGAGTTTGGTTTATGATGAAATATTGTGTGACGCTGCTCAAGCCACAATAGTGGCTTAATAAAACGTCATACGTTCTTACCATTTCTACGTTTGGTTGATAATGTTATTTAAAAAATGTGGTAAGTGCCAGTTAATATGATGTAATTATTAGTTGAAAATAAAACCCATCTCATCTCATCTCATCTCATCTATTATGAAATTAGAAAATTTCAGCACATAAGAGGATTACGAATCAATTACAAACAGTTTAGGAATAAGAAAATTGATTAAAATTCAATTAAAAAGTGGAATTCCTTGCGATTATTTGCGTGTGATTGCTTGCAATGTGCGAAATTATTTTGTCCTAAATTACTGTGCAGGCCTAGTCGAGGTATTGGCATACTAAACTTGCAATTTTATTACTTTAGGACCAGATATTTGAGTCATGGGTTGACTTAAGAAGTAAGCCTGTATAAGATTTGACGAACACATGAATATACAGTGCAAAGATTTCACGAACACATTCACGAACACATTCACGAACACATTCACGCCTACATTCACACCTACAAGACCATACACAGTTTCAGGGATACATTCACACCTACAAGACCATACACAGTTTCAGGGATACATTCAGGGATACATTCACGAACACATTCATGCCTACAAGAATGTGCTCAAAAGTGTATAAGATTTGACGAACACATGAATATACAGTGCAAAGATTTCACGAACACATTCACGAACACATTCACGAACACATTCACGAACACATTCACACCTACAAGACCATACACAGTTTCAGGGATACATTCTCACCTACAAGACCATACACAGTTTCAGGGATACATTCAGGGATACATTCAGGGATACATTCACACCTACAAGACCATACACAGTTTCAAACTTACATGAAAACTTACATTGAATAGATTTCAAGCGTACATTCACCCCTACAAAAATACATGAAAAACATGTATAATGTAGTCAAGCATGTTTTGAGAGTTTGGTCGTAATAATATAATTTAAAGCAGGTTTTTTTCTGTTTTCGTTGACGATTGCACAATGAATGTACGTCATGAATTCACGTGTACATTCTTAAAAAAAAAAACTGGTGTGATATAAAGTAGTCAGACATGTTTTGGGAGCACACACGAAATTATGGAAATGCTTTTACAATCGGAAATGTTTGATTAACATTTGCAAAAACGGGGTAATGGGATTTGTGAAAGGGAGGAGATGGGGTGATTTTGTACTGTATAATACAAAAGTGATGTTTTGGAGAATATTGTCAATTTAAAATAGTTTAGAAATAAAAAAAATTTAACAAGAAATGGCTGAAAAGTGTTTTGAGGGAGATGGGTTGCATGGAGGGTTGAGTTGCACGAGGGTTCAGTTAAAGGGGTACAGTTACACGAGGGTTTAGTTAAATGGGGTCAAGTAGCACGTGGGTTCAGTAGCACGAGGGGTCAGGAGCACGGCGGTTCAGTTGTCCGGGATTTCGGTTATACAGGGGGTCATTTTCATGGGGAGTTCAGTTGCACGGGGGTTTTTCTGTTTTTAGAGTTATGGTTACTTTCGGACGAGTTGCACTTTACTTTCACCTTGTTTCCCAAAAACTTTTTAAAATTAGGGTTTTTTTGTAGTTGTTTTCGTTTTTGCTTTATTGTTCGACTTGATAGGAATTCTGAAACTGGATGGTCGTTGAAATTTCTTAATAACTAAAGATTTTGTTTTTCTTCTAAAGGGCTTAATATTGTCAAGGTTTTAGCTTTTGGTGGATAACATTAAACCTAAGAAAATTTATCTATTTGGAATCAGCGTATAAAGCCAATCCTTTTCATGTATCTATAATTATTAAAATTCTGTTTTTAGAGTTATGGTTACTTTCGGACGAGTCGCACTTTACTTTCACCTTGTTTCCCAAAAACTGTTTAAAATTAGGGTTTTTTTGTAGTTTTTTTAGTTTTTGATTTATTTTTCGACATGATAGGAATTCTGAAACCGGTTGCTCTTTGAAATTTCTTGACGGCTAAAGATTTTTGTTTTTCTTCTAAAAGACTTAATATTCTCAAGGTTTTAGCTTTTGACGGATAACATTAAACCTAAGGAAATTTATGTATTTGGAATCAGCGTATAAAGCCAATCATTTTCATGTATCTATAATTATTAAAATTCTGTTTTTAGAGTTATGGTTACTTTCGGACGAGTTGCACTTTACTTTCACCTTGTTTCCCAAAAACTGTTTAAAATTAGGGGTTTTTTTTGTAGTTGTTTTCGTTTTTGCTTTATTGTTCGACATGATAGGAATTCTGAAACAGGATGGTCGTTGAAATTTCTTAATGACTAAATATTTAGTTTTTCTTCTAAAAGGCTTAATATTCTCAAGGTTTTTGCTTTTGACGGATAACATTAAACCTAAGGAAATTTATGTATTTGGAGTCAGCGTATAAAGACAATAATTTTCATGTATATATAATTATTAAAATTCTGTTTTTAGAGTTATGGTTACTTTCGGACGAGTTGCACTTTACTTTCACCTTGTTTCCCAAAAACTGTTTAAAATTAGGGTTTTTTTTGTAGTTGTTTTCGTTTTTGCTTTATTGTTCGACTTAATAGGAATTCTGAAACCGGATGGTCGTTGAAATTTCTTAATAACTAAAGATTTTGTTTTTCTTCTAAAAGGCTTAATATTCTCAAGGTTTTGGCTTTTGACGGATAACATTAAACCTAAGGAAATTTATGTATTTGGAATCTGCGTATAAAGCCAATCATTTTCATGTATCTATAATTATTAAAATTATGTTTTTAGAGTTAAGGTTACTTTCAGACGAGTTGCACTTTACTTTCACCTTGTTTCCCAAAAACTGTTTAAAATTAGGGTTTTTTTGTAGTTGTTTTCGTTTTTGCTTTATTGTTCGACGTGATAGGAATTCTAAAACAGGATGGTCGTTGAAATTTTTTAATGACTAAAGACTGTGTTTCTCCTCTAAAAGGCCTAATATTCTTAAGGTTTTAGCTTTCGCCGGATAACATTAAACCTAAGGAAATTTATGTATTTGGAGTCCGCGCATAAAGCCGATAATTTTCTTGTATCTATAGTTCTTAAAATTCTTTTTTTAGAGTTATGGTTACTTTCGGATGAGTTGCACTTTACTTTTACCTTGTTTCCCAAAAACTGTTTAAAATTAGGGTTTTTTTTGTAGCTGTTCTCGTTTTTGCTTTATTGTTCGACATGATAGGAATTATGAAACTGGATGGTCGTTGAAATTTATTAATTACTAAATATTTTTTTTTTATTCTAAAAGGCTTAATATTCTCAAGGTTTTAGCTTTTGACGGATAACATTAAACCTAAGGAAATTTATGTATTTGGAGTCAGCGTATAAAGCCGATCATTTTCATGCATCTATAATTATTAAAATTCTGTTTTTAGAGTTATGGTTACTTTCGGACGAGTTGCACTTTACTTTCACCTTGTTTACCAAAAACTGTTTAAAATTACGGGTTTTTTTTTGCAGTTGTTTTCGTTTTTGCTTTATTGTTCGACTTGAAAGGAATTATGAAACCGGATTCTCGTTGAAATTTCTTGATGGCTAAAGATTTTTGTTTTTCTTCTAAAAGACTTAATATTCTCAAGGTTTTAGCTTTTGGCGGATAACATTAAACCTAAGGAAATTTATGTATTTGGAATCAGCGTATAAAGCCAATCATTTTCATGTATCTATAATTATTAAAATTCTGTTTTTAGAGTTATGGTTACTTTCGGACGAGTTGCACTTTACTTTCACCTTGTTTCCCAAAAACTGTTTAAAATTAGGGGTTTTTTTGTAGTTGTTTTTGTTTTTGCTTTATTGTTCGACGTGATAGGAATTCTGAAACAGGATGGTCGTTGAAATTTCTTAATGACTAAAGATTTTGTTTTTCTTCTAAAAGGCTTAATATTCTCAAGGTTTTAGCTTTTGACGGATAACATTAAACCTAAGGAAATTTATGTATTTGGAATCAGCGTATAAAGCCAATCATTTTCATGTATATATAACTATTCAAATTCTGTTTTTTAGATTTATAGTTACTTTCGGACGAGTTGTACTTTACTTTCACCTTGTTTTCCAAAAACTGTTGAAAACTAGGGTTTTGTTTTTGTAGTTGTTTTTGTTTTTGCTTTATTGTTCGACATGATAAGAATTCTGAAACCGGATGGTCGTTGAAATTTCTTAATGACTAAAGATTTTGTTTTTCTTCTAAAAGGCTTAATATTCTCAAGGTTTTGGCTTTTGACGGATAACATTAAACCTAAGGAAATTTATGTATTTGGAATATGCGTATAAAGCCAATCATTTTCATGTATCTATAATTATTAAAATTATGTTTTAAGAGTTAAGGTTACTTTCGGACGAGTTGCACTTTACTTTCAACTTCTTTCCCAAAAAATGTTTAAAATTAGGGTTTTTTTTGTAGTTCTTTTCGTTTTTGCTTTATTGTTTGACGTGATAGGAATTATGAAACAGGATGGTCGTTGAAATTTCTTAATGACTAAAGATTTTGTTTTTCTTCTAAAAGGCTTAATATTCTCAAGGTTTTAGCTTTTGACGGATAACATTAAACCTAAGGAAATTTATATATTTGGAGTCAGCATATAAAGCCAATCATTTTCAGGTATCTATAATTATTAAAATTCTGTTTTTAGAGTTATGGTTACTTTCGGACGAGTTGCACTTTACTTTCACCTTGTTTCCCAAAAACTGTTTAAAATTAGGGTTTTTTTTGTAGTTGTTTTCGTGTTTGCTTTATTGTTCGACATGATAGGAATTCTGAAACCGGATGCTCGTTGACATTTCTTAATCACTAAAGATTTTTTTTTTCTTCTAAAAGGCTTAATATTCTAAAGGTTTTATCTTTTGACGGATAATATTAAACCTAAGGAAATTTATGTATTTGGAGTCAGCGTATAAAACCGATCATTTTCATGTATCTATAATTATTAAAATTCTGTTTTTAGAGTTATGGTTACTTTCGGACGAGTTGCACTTTACTTTCACCTTGTTTCCCAAAAACTGTTTAAAGTTAGGGTTTTTTTTTGTAGTTGTTTTCGTGTTTGCTTAATTGTTAGACTTGATAGGAATTCTGAAACAGGATGGTCGTTGAAATTTCTTAATTACTAAAGATTTTTTTTTTCTTATAAAAGGCTTAATATTATCAAGGTTTTATCTTTTGACAGATAACATTAAACCTAAGGAAATTTATGTATTTGGAGTCAGCGTATAAAGCCAATCATTTTCATGTATCTATAATTATTAAAATTCTGTTTTTAGAGTTATGGTTACTTTCGGACGAGTTGCAATTTACTTTCACCTTGTTACGCAAAAACTGTTAAAAGTTTGGGTTTTTTTTGTCGTTTTTTTTGTTTTTGATTTATTATTCGACGTGTTAGTAATTCTGAAACAGGATGATCGTTGAAATTACTTAATGAATAAATATTTTTTTTTTATTCTAAAAGGATTAATATTCTCACGGTCATATCTTTTGAAAGACAAAATTAAACACATGGAAATTTATGTATTTGGTATCTACTTATAAATAAAATCAATTTCATATATCTATAATTATAGAAATTCTTTTTTTAGTATTATGGTTACTTTCGGATATGCTACACTTTAATTTCACCTTGTCTCCCAAAAACTGTTTAAAAGTAGGGGTTTTTTTGTAGTTGTTTTCGTTTTTGCTTTATTTTTCGACATTATAGAAATTCTGAAAGAGGATGGTCGTTGAAATTTCTTAATTACTAAAGATTTTGTTTTTCTTATAAAATGCTTAATATTATCAAGGTTTTAGCTTTTGACGGATAACATTAAACCTAAGGAAATTTATGTATTTGGAATCAGCGTATAAAGCCAATAATTTTCATGTATCTATAATTATTAAAATTCTGGTTTTAGAGTTGTGGTTACTTTCGGACGAGTTGCACATTACTTTCACCTTGTTTCCCAAAAACTGTTTAAAATTAGGGTTTTTTTTGTAGTTGTTTTCGTTTTTTCTTTATTTTTCGACTTGATAGGAATTCTGAAACAGGATGATCGTTGAAATTTCTTAATGACTAAAGATTTTTTTCTTCTAAAAGGCTTAATATTCTCAAGGTTTTAGCTTTTGACGGATAACATTAAACCTAAGGAAATTTATGTATTTGGAATCAGTGTATAAAGCCAATCATTTTCATGTATCTATAATTATTAAAATTCTGTTTTTAGAGTTATGGTTACTTTCGGATGAGTTGCACTTTACTTTCACCTTGTTTCCCAAAAATGTCGTGAAATCAACATGCAAAGTCGACATAGCTTTATTTAATTTTTTAAGGTTAATTTAGCCGAGGTTACGTGCGCGCACGTAACCTCGTCTAATTTTAAACAGTTTTTAACAGTAATTTTTAACAGTAATTTAAACAGTAATTTTAAACAGTTTTAAAGCAAAAACGAAAACAACTACAAAAAAAACCCTAATTTTAAACAGTTTTTGGGAAACAAGGTGAAAGTAAAGTGCAACTCGTCCGAAAGTAACCATAACTCTAAAAAAAGAATTTTAATAATTATAGATACATGAAAATGATCGGCTTTATACACTGATTCAAAATACATAAATTTCCTTAGGTTTAATGTTATCCGTCAAAAGCTAAAACCTTGAGAATATTAAGCCTTTTAGAAGAAAAACAAAATCTTTAGTCATTAAGAAATTTCAACGACCATCCTCTTTCAGAATTCCTATCAAGTCGAACAATAAAGCAAAAACGAAAACAACTACGAAAAAAAACCTAATTTTAAACATTTTTTGGTAAACAAGGTGAAAGTAAAGTGCAACTCGTCCGAAAGTAACCATAACTCTAAAAACAGAATTTTAATAATTATAGATACATGAAAAGGATTGGCTTTATACGCTGACTCCAAATACATAAATTTCCTTAGGTTTAATGTTATCCGTCAAAAGCTAAAACCTTGAGAATATTAAGCCTTTTAGAAGAAAAACAAAATCTTTAGTCATTAAGAAATTTCAATGACCATTCTGTTTCAGAATTCCTATCAAGTCGAACAATAAAGCAAAAACGAAAACAACTACAAAAAAACCCCTAATTTTAAACAGTTTTTGGTAAACAAGGTGAAAGTAAAGTGCAACTCGTTCGAAGTAACCATAACTCTAAAAACAGAATTTTAATACTTATAGATACATGAAAATGATTGGCTTTATACGTTGATTCCAAATACATAAATTTCCTTAGGTTTAATGTTATCCGTCAAAAGATAAAACCTTTATAATATTAAGCCTTTTAGAATAAAAAAAAAATCTTTAGTCATTAATAAATTTCAACGACCATCCTGTTTCAGAATTCCTATCAAGTCGAACAATAAAGCAAAAACGAAAACAACTACAAAAAAACCCCTAATTTTAAACAGTTTTTGGAAACAAGGTGAAAGTAAAGTGCAACTCGTCCGAAAGTACCCATAACTCTAAACACGGAATTTTAATAATTATAGATACATGAAAATGATTGGCTTTATACGCTGAATCCACATACATAAATTTTCTTAGGTTTAATGTTATCCGTCAAAAGCTAAAACCTTGAGAATATTAAGCCTTTTAGAAGAAAAACAAAATCTTTAGTCATTAAGAAATTTCAACGAGCATCCGGTTTCAGAATTCCTATCAAGTCGAACAATAAAGCAAACACGAAAACAACTACAAAAAAACCCTAATTTTAAACAGTTTTTGGGAAACAAGGTGAAAGTAAAGTGCAACTCGTCCGAAAGTATCCATAACTCTAAAAACAGAATTCTAATAATTATAGATACATGAAAATGATTGGCTTTATACGCTGATTCCAAATACATAAATTTCCTTAGGTTTAATGTTATCCGTCAAAAGCTAAAACCTTGAGAATATTAAGTCTTTTAGAAGAAAAACAAAAATCTTTAGCCATCAAGAAATTTCAACGACCATCCTGTTTCATAATTCCTTTCAAGTCGAACAATAAAGCAAAAACGAAAACAACTGCAAAAAAACCCCTAATTTTAAACAGTTTTTGGTAAACAAGGTGAAAGTAAAGTGCAACCTGTCCGAAAGTAACCATAACTCTAAAAACAGAATTTTAATAATTATAGATACATGAAAATGATTGGCTTTATACACTGATTCCAAATACATAAATTTCCTTAGGTTTAATGTTATCCGTCAAAAGCTAAAACCTTGATAATATTAATCATTTTATAATAAAAACAAAATCTTTAGCAATTAATAATTTTAAACGAGCATCCGATTTCAGAATTCCTATCATGTCTAACAATAAAGAAAAAACGAAAACAAATACAAAAAAAACAAACTAATTTTAAACAGTTTTTGGGAAACAAGGGGAAAGTAAAATGCAACTTGTCCGAAAGTAACCATAACTCTAAAAACAGAATTTTAATTATTATACATACATGAAAATGATTGGCTTTATACGCTGACTCCAAATACATAAATTTCCTTAGGTTTAATGTTATCCGTCAAAAGCTAAAACCTTGAGAATATTAAGCATTTTAGAAGAAAAACAAAATCTTTAGTCATTAAGAAATTTCAACGACCAACCTGTTTCAGAATTCCTATCATGTCGAACAATAAAGCAAAAACGAAAACAACTACAAAAAAACCCCTAATTTTAAACAGTTTTTGGGAAACAAGGTAAAAGTAAAGTGCAACTCGTCCGAAAGTAACCATAACTCTAAAAACAGAATTTTAAGAATTATAGATACATGAAAATGATTGGCTTTATACGCTGACTCCAAATACATAAATTTCCTTAGGTTTAATTTTATCCGTCAAAAGCTAAAACCTTGAGAATATTAAGCCTTTTAGAATAAAAACAAAATCTTTAGTCATTAAGAACTTTCAACGACCATCCTGTTTCAGAATTCCTATCACGTTGAACAATAAAGCGAAAACGAAAACAACTACAAAAAAACCCCTAATTTTAAACAGTTTTTGGGAAACAAGTTGAAAGTAAAGTGCAACTCGTCCGAAAGTAACCTTAACTCTAAAAACATAATTTTAATAATTATAGATACATGAAAATGATTTGCTTTATACGCAGATTCCAAATACATAAATTTCCTTAGGTTTATTGTTATCCGTCAAAAGCTAAAACCTTGAGAATATTAAGCCTTTTAGAAGAAAAACAAAATCTTTAGTCATTAAGAAATTTCAACGACCATCCTGTTTCAGAATTCCTATCACGTCGAACAATAAAGCGAAAACGAAAAGAACATAAAAAAAACCCCTAATTTTAAACAGTTTTTGAGAAACACGTTGAAAGTAAAGTGCAACTCGTCCGAAAGTAACCTTAACTCTAAAAACATAATTTTAATAATTATAGATACAAGAAAATGATTGGCTTTATACACAGATTCCAAATACATAAATTTCCTTAGGTTTAATGTTATTCGTCAAAAGCCAAAACCTTGAGAATATTAAGCCTTTTAGAAGAAAAACAAAATCTTTAGTCATTAAGAAATTTCAACGACCATCCTGTTTCGGAATTTCTATCATGTCGAGCAATAAAGTAAAAACGAGAACAACTACAAAAAAAAACCTAACTTTAAATAGTTTTTGGGAAACAAGGTAAAAGTAAAGTGCAACTCGTCCGAAAGTAACCATAACTCTAAAAAAAGAATTTTAATAATTACAGATACATGAAAATTATTGGCTTTATACGCTGATTCCAAATACATAAATGTCCTTCGGTTTAATGTTATCTGCCAAAAGCTAAAACCTTGAGAATATTAAGCCTTTTAGAAGAAAAACTAAATATTTAGTCATTAAAAAATTTAAACGACCATCCTATTTCAGAATCCCTATCATGTCGAAAAATAAATCAAAAACGAAAACAGCTACAAAAAAAACCTAATTTTAAACAGTTTTTGGGAAACAAGGTGAAAATAAAGTGCAACTCGTTTGGAAGTAATCATAACTCTAAAAACAGAATTTTAATAATTACAGATACATGAAAATGATTGGCTTTATACGCTGACTCCAAATACATAAATTTCCTTAGGTTTAATGTTAATCGTCAAAAGCTAAAACCTTGAGAATATTAAGCCTTTTAGAAGAAAAACAAAATCTTTAGTCATTAAGAAATTTCAACGACCATCCTGTTTCAGAATTCCTATCATGTCGAACAATAAAGCAAAAACGAAAACAACTACAAAAAAAACCCTAATTTTAAATAGTTTTTGGGAAACAAGGTGAAAGTAAAGTGCAACTCGTCCGAAAGTAACCATAACTCTAAAAACAGAATTTTAATAATTATAGATACATGAAAATTATTGGCTTTATACGCTGACTCCAAATACATAAATTTCCTTAGGTTTAATGTTATCCGTAAAAAGATAAAAACTTGAGAATATTAAGCATTTTATAAGAAAAACAAAATCTTTAGTCATTAAGAAATTTCAACGACCATCCTGTTTCAGAATTCCTATCACGTCGAACAATAAAGCAAAAACGAAAACAACTACAAAAAAAAACCCCTAATTTTAAACAGTTTTTGAGAAACAAGGTGAAAGGAAAGTGCAACTCGTCCGAAAGTAACCATAACTCTAAAAACATAATTTTTATAATTATATATACATGAAAATGATTGGCTTTATACGTAGATTCCAAATGCATAAATTTCCTTAGGTTTAATGTTATCCGTCAAAAGGTAAGACCTTGAGAATATTATGCCTTTTAGAAGAAAAACAAAATCTTTAGTCATTAAGAAATTTCAACGACCATCCTGTTTCAGAATTCCTATCATGTCGAACAATAAATCAAAAACGAAAACAGCTACAAAAAAAACCCTAATTTTAAACAGTTTTTGGGAAACAAGGTGAAAGTAAAGTGCAACTCGTTCGAAAGTTATCATAACTCTAAAAACAGAATTTTAATAATTATAGATACATGAAAATGATTGGCTTTATACGCGGACTCCAAATACATAAATTTCCTTAGGTTTAATGTTAATCGTCAAAAGCTAAAACCTTGAGAATATTAAGCCTTTTAGAAGAAAAACAAAATCTTTAGTCATTAAGAAATTTCAACGACCATCCGGTTTCAGAATTCCTATCATGTCTAACAATAAATAAAACACGAGAACAACTACAAAAAAAACCCCAATTTTAAATAGTTTTTGGGAAACAAGGTAAAAGTAAAGTGCAACTCGTCCGAAAGTAACCATAACTCTAAAAACAGAATTTTAATAGTTATAGATACATGAAAATTATTGGCTTTATACGCTGACTCCAAATACATAAATTTCCTTAGGTTTAATGTTATCCGTCAAAAGCAAAAACCTTGATAATATTAAGCCTTTTAGAATAAAAACAAAATATTTTGTCATTAATAAATTTCAACGACCATCCTGTTTCAGAATTCCTATCACGTCGAACAATAAAGCAAAAACGAAAAGAACTACAAAAAAAACCCCTAATTTTAAACAATTTTTGGGAAAGAAGTTGAAAGTAAAGTGCAACTCGTCTGAAAGTAACCTTAAATCTAAAAAGATAATTTTTATAATTATATATACATGAAAATGAATGGCTTTATACACAGATTCCAAATACATAAATTTCCTTAGGTTTAATGTTATTCGTCAAAAGCCAAAACCTTGAGAATATTAAGCACTTTAGAATAAAAAAAAAATCTTTAGTCATTAAGAAATTTCAACGAACATCCTGTTTCAGAATTCCTATCATGTCGAGCAATAAAGCAAAAACGAAAACAACTACAAAAACAAAACCCTAATTTTAAACAGTTTTTGGGAAACAAGGTGAAAGTAAAGTGCAACTCGTCCGAAAGTAACCATAACTCTAAAAACAGAATTTTAATAATTATAGATACATGAAAATGATTGGCTTTATACGCTGACTCCATATACATAAATTTCCTTAGGTTTAATGTTATCCTTCAAAAGCTAAAACCTTGAGAATATTAAGCCTTTTAGAAGAAAAACAAAATCTTTAGTCATTAAGAAATTTCAACGAACATCCTGTTTCAGAATTCCTATCATGTCGAACAATAAAGCAAAAACGAAAACAACTACAAAAACAAAACCCTAGTTTTAAACAGTTTTTGGAAAACAAGGTGAAAGTAAAGTACAACTCGTCCGAAAGTAACCATAACTCTAAAAACAGAATTTTAATAATTATAGATACATGAAAAGGATTGGCTTTATACGCTGATTCCAAATACATAAATTTCCTTAGGTTTAATGTTATCCGTCAAAAGATAAAACCTTGAGAATATTAAGCATTTTATAATAAAAACAAAATCTTTACTAATTAATAAATTTCAACGACCATCCTGTTTTAGAATTCCTATCACGTTGAACAATAAAGCAAAACCGAAAACAACTACAAAAAAAAACCCTAATTTTAAACAATTTTTGGGAAACAAGGTGAAAGGAAAGTGCAACTCGTCCGAAAGTAACCTTAACTCTAAAAACATAATTTTTATAATTATAGATACATGAAAATGATTTGCTTTATACGCAGATTCCAAATACATAAATTTCCTTAGGTTTAATGTTATCTGTCAAAAGCTAAAACCTTGAGAATATTAAGCCTTTTAGAAGAAAAACAAAATCTTTAGTCATCAAGAAATTTAAACGAGCATCCGGTTTCAGAATTCCTATCAAGTCGACCAATAAAGCAAAAACGAAAACAACTACAAAAAAAACCCTAATTTTAAAGAGTTTTTGGGAAACAAGGTGAAAGTAAAGTGCAACTCATTTCCAAATAGATTCCAAATAGATAAATTTCTTTAGGTTTAATGTTATCCGCCAAAAGCTAAAACCTTGAGAATATTAAGCCATTTAGAATAAAAAAAAAATCTTTTTTTGTTAAGAAACTTCAACGACCATTCAGTTTCAGAGTTTCTATAAAGTCTAACAATAAAACAAAAACAAAAACAATTGCAAAAAAACCGTAATGTTAAACAGTTTTTGGGAAACAAGGTGAAAGTAAAGTGTAGCTCGTCCGAAAGTTCCCATAACTCTAAAAACAGAAAAACCCCCGTGCAACTGACCCCCCCAGTACCATTAACCCCTGTATACTCGAACTCACGGACAATTGAAACTCTGTGCTACTGAACCCTCTAGATACTAAACCCTTGTGAAAATCGACCCTCTGTAATCATACCCCCGTGGCACTGTACCCTCTTTAACTGAACCCTCGTGCAAATCAAACCTCCATGCACCCCCTCTCCTTCAAAACACTTTTCAGCCATGTTTTGTGAAATTTTTTTTATTTCTAAACTATTTCAAATTTAAAATACTCTCAAAACCCTCACTTGTGTGTTTCGCAGTACAATCTCATCCCATATTCTCTCTTTCACCAAGCCCGGTACATCGTTTTTGCAAATGTCAATAGAACAATTCCAATTGTAAAATCATTTCCATAATTTCGTGTGTGCACCAAAAACATGTCTGACTACTTTATATCACACCAGTTTTTTTTTATAAGAATGTACACGTTAATTCATGACGTACATTCATTATGCAATCGTCAACGAATACAGAAAAAAAACCCTGCTTTAAATTATATTATTACGAGCAAACTCTCAAAACATGCTTGACTACATTATACATGTTTTTCATGTATTTTTGTAGGGGTGAATGTACACTTGAAATCTATTCAATGTAAGTTTTCATGTAAGTTTGAAACTGTGTATGGTCTTGTAGGTGTGAATGTATCCCTGAATGTATCCCTGAAACTGTGTATGGTCTTGTAGGTGTGAATGTATCCCTGAAACTGTGTATGGTCTTGTAGGTGTGAATGTAGGCGTGAATGTGTTCGTGAATGTGTTCGTGAATGTGTTCGTGAAATCTTTGCACTGTATATTCATGTGTTCGTCAAATCTTATACACTTTTGAGCACATTCTTGTAGGCATGAATGTGTTCGTGAATGTATCCCTGAATGTATCCCTGAAACTGTGTATGGTCTTGTAGGTGTGAATGTATCCCTGAATGTATCCCTGAAACTGTGTATGGTCTTGTAGGTGTGAATGTAGGCGTGAATGTGTTCGTGAATGTGTTCGTGAATGTGTTCGTGAAATCTTTGCACTGTATATTCATGTGTTCGTCAAATCTTATACAGGCATACTACTGACTTATTGTTTGGTTTTGGGACGGAGATCTGCGGCAGGACTCTGTAAGCTCACCCAGATTCGACCCCGCTCCAAATGGGTACTTTGAGAAATCTGGAGGAGAAACACGAGAAGTGTCAGATGATTTGCCCCAAGCCTCGCATAGAACTCCCAGCCGACGGTAGAGAATCAGGAAATTGGTACCTGGGCTACGCGGACCATTGGTCTACATCTGAAAAAGTATTTTTTCCCTAAAGGTTTTGATATATCAGTGGCGTTTCCCATGTTTTGTTTCGCCAAAACGCACTGAGCAACCTCTTAAATGGAGTGGATCACGACCACATCCCTGCAATATATCAAAGCAGACTATTGATTTTATCTTTTATTTATCAAAACTGTTAGTCCGTGACAATTGACGAGAGCAGATAATGGTAGAAATAAGCTTTGAAGCATGCTCTTCGAAAGTCCGGCTCATCAGACAGTAGACAATAAAGTTCACCGCTGAATTAAACAATCCTAAGATGTCAAATATCTCTCCTAGTTGATTGTGACAGTCCGTAAAAAACGTATATCCAATAATGGCACTATATAGAGATATTATCCCTTGAGGGAATTCAGTAACTAAAAATATCACATTGATTCCAATCAACAATTTAGTACGACAATCCTTCTTTCTGTTTCCATATCTTGTTGGAACATTTCCGCTAGACCTGTGTGCAGTACGGGAAGAATTAAGCGATAGTTGAGCTTTAAATTTGTTCGAGTCAAGAAGATTTCGCACCAGCCAAATTGTTAGTCCTGTGAGAATTATACATGGCAAAAGCTTGACTACCAGACCGTACATCATCAAATTCACCTGCAAAGATAGAAAAGCACAATTTATCACCCATAAACTGTAAGTGATAAGTCCTTCCTATGAAGAAAAGTCGTAGAAATAAATAGAACAGAGCAAAATTTCCCCTTACCTATTGTATATAAAAAAAAACAGCATATCGCACTGTAAAGCCACCTGAGGCCAAAACACCCGTACAAATCTGTGTTAGTTTCTTGGCTATGTTTGCCTCAAGGGTAACAACTCATTGAGCGTTATCGTTTTTTAACCTTCGTATGTTTTACAAGATTTTCCCATTTTATTCTAACGTTAACAACACCTGTTAACAACTGGGATGCCAGTTGTGCCTTTATGTTCAGCATCCCCTTAACATTCTCTGAATGGTTCAATTTTTTACGCTTCCCTAAAGCTGTTCTCAAAATATTGAAAGGGGCTGTCCCCTCCTCAACGCCTTGCTCTTTATGCTAAAGTTTTTATTGTTTTAAAAAATAGCGTTGTGAGAAATAATCTAACTTTAGCATAAAGAGCGAGGCGTTGAGGAGGGAACAGCCCCTTTCATGTACGGAATAATTTCTGTTCGTTTTAAGTTTCAATGTTGCTCCTTACTTTCAGTTAAATAAAAACTTGTTTTTTTAATCTAATTTTTGAACGTTTTTGAATTAGTGCATGTTTTGATTTTGGATCACCGTACATGAGTAATTAAAACAAAATTTGCATATTAATCTTACTTTTATTTGGTTAAATGGCTTTCTCGAAAGTTGTTTAATTTTATTTACGAACGTTTTTATTAGTAATAAATATACGTAACTTACGAATTAACTTACGTAACGAACTTCTATATTCGTATATCTTTACTACGTATATTAGGATGTTCGCCCCCTAGTCAATACCTCGCTCTTTAGGCTAAAGTTCGAGTTTTGTTCCAATTCTTTAAAAATGATCCCTTAATCACAAAGGCCGTCAATTAGAATAAATAGCTCTTATGAAAGTACTAAAAAATCTTTGGCTTAAAGAGCGAGATATCGAATAGAGGGCAACCCAATCATATTCTTAATAATTTCTGTTCCTTTTAAGGTTTGATGTTTCTCCATAGTTTCAGTTGAAAAACTTGTTTTTTTTAAATTGGTTTTTCTGACCGTTTTTTTAAATAATGCTGGGAAATCCGGCACCCTCTTCAAAGCAATGTCCCTTCCCCCATGAAAACTTCCTCCATGGGAAGATCCTCCTGCATAACCCCCGACCCCCCACTAACAGAAAAAATCCCCCCTGAAAACGTCTGTATACTTCCCAATAACCAATACTATATGTAAACTTTGGGTAACGTTCATGACTTTCAGCCTTCCCCCCGGAGGCTTTGGGGGAATAAGTCATTCTCAAAGACATATTTATTATATTTTCGACCATGTTGAACAAAATGGCTATCTCAAAATTTTAATCGGGTGACTTTGGGAAAAAAATGAACGTAGGACATTTTTGGTGACTTAAAAAGGGCACTAGAACTTTTAATTTCCGTTTGAATGAGCCCTATCACGATATTCTAGGACCACTGAGTCGATACGATTTCCCCTGGAAAAAAAACGAATAAACACGTATCTGTGATCTTTCTTTTGGCAAAAAAAAATACAAAACTCCACATTTTTGCAGATAGGAGCTTGAAACCTCTACAGTAGGGTTCTCTGATACGCTGAATATGATAGTGTGATTTTCACTAAGGTTCTATGCCTTTTAAGGGGTTTTCCCCCTTTTTTCATAAATAAGGCAAATTTTCTCATGCAAACTTTTGATGGGTAAGACTAAACTTGATGAAACTTATATATTTGAAATCAGCATAAAAATTTGATTCTTTTGATGTATCTATTGGTATCAAAATTCCGTTTTTTTAGAGTTTTGGTTACTATTGAGCCGGGTCGCTCCTTACTTACAGTTCGTTAACACAAACTGTTTGACGTGGATGCACCTATTGTCTTTAGATTCAGTGCAATATCCCCCTCAATATTCCTTGAACGTTTCAACTTCATAATCTTAGCCTTTCGTAAAATATTACAGATAAGAACTTTTGACAGCCTGAATGTTCTTTGCTATTTGACAAGCATGATGCACCCAACTCTTTAAATTTAGTTCAATAATTCTAATCGTAATAATATAAGTTTCAGTTGTATTTGCAGTCACGGTTGCGATCGCGGTAGTAATAGCAGTTTCATAGGCAACGCAGTAGCTCTGCATAAGTAAAGAACGATGCTGGCACAACGTATTATTTATTTTTTTTCTTTTCCTTTTGACCAGGCCACTTCGTATTGAAGGAGTTGTCGTAAAAATTTCGAAAAGGACTCATTCGACTGAAAATTGGAATGGCTAGTGCCCTTTTTAATAGTCGATTGGAAGGCAACTAAAACCCCTTCCACGCCCCCATTTCCCCAAACACATCCAATCAAAATTTTGAGATAGCCATTTTGTTCAGCGTAGCTGATTTCCAAATAAAAATTATGTTTTTGAGAAGGACACTCCCTCACAGTCCTCAGGGCGAGGGTTGTAAGTTATGCCCTGGGGGCGAATAAAATTTTTAAGGAAAGTGTTGTCGTAGAAACTTCAAAAAAGACTCATTCGATTGGAAATTCAAAGGGTTAGTGCCCTTTTAATAGTCAAAAGTGATTGGAGGGCAAGTAACCCCCTCTCACGCCCTCCTTTTCCCCAAACACATCCAATCGAAATTTTGAGATAGCCATTTTGTTCAACGTAGCTGAAAATTCGGGAAATTAGGTCTTTGAGGACGACAATCCCCCCACAGCCCTCAGGGCAAGAATTGTAAGTTATGCCCTGGGGGCATATAAGGTTCTTATAGAAAGCGTTATCGTAGAAAATTCAAAAGGGGCTAATTCAATTGGAAATTGAAATGTCTAGTGCCCTTTTTAATAGTCGGAAGTGATTGGAGGGCAACTAACCCCCCTCACACGGCCACCTTTTCCCCAAACACATCCAATCAAAATTTTGTGATAGCCATTTTGTTCACGTAGTTGAAAGTTCCAGAAATTAGGTCTTTTAGGATGACAACCCCCCCCCCACAAACACAGCCCTCAGGGCAAGGGTTGTAAGTTATGCCCTGGCGGCATATAAGGTTTTTATAGAAAGCGTTGTTGTAGGAAATTCAAAAGGGGCTAATTCGATTGGAAATTGAAATGGCTAGTCCCCTTTTTAATAGTCGAAAGTGATTGGAGGGCAACTAACACCCCTTCCACGCCCGCCATTTCCCCAAACGCATCCATTCAAAATTTTGAGATAACAATTTTATCGGCGTAGTTGAAAGGCCCGGAAATTATATCTTTGAGCTTGACACTCCCCCCACAGTCTTCAGGGCAAGGGTTATAAATTATGCCCTAGGTGCATATAAGGTTTTAATTGAAAGCGTTGTCGTGAAAACTTGAAAAAAGGTTCATTCGATTGGAAATTCAAAGGGCTGGTGCCCTTTTTAAAAGTTGAAAGTAATTTCAAGGCAACTAACCCCCTCTCACGCCCACTATTCCACCAAACATTTTTGGGGGACTTCGTATTGAATTATTTTTTTTCCATACCACGGCACTTCGCATCAAAGGAGTTGTAGAAACTTCGAAAAGGGCTCATTCGATTGGAAATTGGAATGGCTAGTTCCCTTTTTAATAGTTGGAAGTGATTGGAGGGCAACTAGAACCCCTTCCACGTCCACCATTTTCCCAAACACATCTAATCAAAATTTTGAGATAGCTATTTTGTTCAGTATCGTTGGTTTCCAGATAGAAATTATGTTTTTGAGGAGGAAAGTCCCCCCCATAGCCCTCAGGGCAAGGGTTATAAGTTATGCCCTGGGGCATAGAAGTTTTTTTTGTAGAAATCTTTGTCGTAGAAACTTCAAAAAAGGCTAGTTTGATTTGAAATTTAAAGGGCTAGTGCCCTTTTTAATAGTCAAAAGTGATTGGAGGGCAACTAACCCACTCTCATGCCCACTTTTTCCGCAAACACATCCAATCAAAATTTTGAGATAGCCATTTTGTTCAACGCAGTTGAAAGTTTTGGAAATTAGGTCTTTGAGGATGACAACCCCCCCACAGCCCTCCTGGCAAGGGTTGTAGGTTATGGCCTGGGGGCATATAAGGTTTTCATAGAAGGTGCTGTCATAAGAACTTCAAAAAGGGCTCGTTCGATTGGAAATTCAAAGGGCTAGTGCCCTTTTTAATAGTCGAAAGTGATTGGAAGGCAACTAATTCCCCCTTCCACGCCAACCATTTATCCAGACACATCCAGTCAAAATTTTGAGATAGCCATTTTGTTCAAAGTAGTTGAAAGGTCCAAAAATTGTATCTTTGAGGATGACACTCCCCCCACGACCCTCGAGGTAAGGATTGTAAGTTATACCCTGGTGGTATATAGGGTTTTTATTGAAAGTTTTGTCGTAGAAACCTGAAAAGGGCTCATTGGACTGGAAATTCAAAGTGCTAGTGCCCTTTTTAATAGTTGAAAGTGATTGGAGGGCAACTAACCCCCCTATCACGCTAACCCTTCCCCAAAACACATCAAATAAAAAATTTTGAGATAGCCATTTTGTTCAGCGTAGTTGATTTCCAAATAGAAATTATGTTTTTGAGGAGGACGCTCCCTCACAGCCCTCAAGATAAGGGTTGTCAGTTATGCCCTGGGGGCATATAACATTTTTAAGTAAAGTGTTGTCACAAAAAATTTAAAAAAAGGCTCATTCGATTGGAAATTCAAAGGGTTAGTGCCCTTTCAATAGTCGAAAACGATTGAAGAATAACTAACACCCCTCTCAAACTCACCATTTCCAGAAAACACATCTAATCAAAATTTGAGATATCCATTTTGTTCGAAGTAGTTAAAAATTCTATTTTTGAGGATGACACTCTCCCCACACCCCTCAGGGCAAGGGTTGGCAGTTATGCCCTGGGAGCATTTAAGTTATTTTATTTTTTTTATAGAAAACGTTGCCGTAGAAACTTCAAAGAGGGCTCATTCACATGAAAATTGAAAGGGCTAGTGCTCTTTTTAATAGTCGAAAGTGATTGGAGGACAAGTAAACCCCCACTCACGCCCACCATTTCCCCAACACATTCAATAAAAATTTTAAGATAGCCAATTTGTTTGACGTAGTTGAAAGGTCCGGAAATTATGTCTTTGAGGATGACACTCCCCCCATAGCCCTCAGGACAAGGGTTGTAAGTTTTGACCTGGGGGCATATACGGTTTTGACAGAATATAAGGTTTTGAAATTGAAAGGGCTAGTGCCCTTTCTAACAGTCGAAAGTGATTGGAGGACAACTAACCCACTTCTCAAGCCCACCATTTACCCAAACACATCCAATCAAAATTTTGTTATAGCCATTTTGTTCACGTAGTTGAAAATTCTGGAAATTAGGTCTTTGATGTTGACAGCCCCCTCCCCCCCACAGCTCTCAGGCAAAGGTTGTAAGTTATGCCCTGGCGGCATATAAGGTTTTTATAGAAAGTTTTGTCGTAGGAAATTCAAAAGGGGCGAATTCAGTTTGAAATTGAAATGGCTAGTGCCCTTTTTAATAGTCGAAAGTGATTGGAGGGCAATTAACACACCTTCCACGCCCGCCATTTCCCATAACACATCCAATCAAAATTTTGAGATAACCATTTTGTTCAGCGCAGTTGAAAGGTCCGGAAATTATTTCTTTGAGCTGGACACTCCCCCCACAGTCTTCAGGGCAGGGGTTGTAAATTATGCCCTGCGGGCATATAAGGTTTTTATTGAAAGCATTGTCGTAAAAACTTGAAAAAAGGCTAATTCGATTGGAAATTGAAAGGACTAGCGCCCTTTTTAATAGTTGAGAGTAATTGGAAGGTAACTAACCCCCTCTCACGCCCACTATTCCCCCAAACATTTTTAGGGAACTTCGTATCGAGATATTTTTTTTCCAAACCAGGGCACTTCGTATCAAAGGAGTTGTCGTAGAAACTTCAAAAAGAGGTCATTCGATTGAAAATTGGAATGGCTAGTGGCTTTTTTAATAGTTAGAAGTGATTGGAAGGCAACTAAAACCCTTTCCACGTCCACCATTTCCTCAAACACATCCAATCTAAATTTTGAGATAGCTATTTTGTTCAGCATAGTTGATTTCCAGATAGAAATTATGTTTTTGAGGAGGACATTACCCCAGAGCCCTCAGGGCAAGGGTTATAAGTTATGCCCTGGGGGCATATAATTTTTTTTATAGAAAGCTTTGTCGTAGAAACTTCAAAAAAAGGCTCATTCGATTCGAAATTCAAACGGCTAGAGCCCTTTTTGATAGTCAAAAGTAATTGGAGAGCAACTAAGCCCCTCTCACGCCCACCTTTTCCCCAAACACATCCAATCAATATTTCGAGATAGCCATTTTGTTCAACGTATTTGAAATTTCGGGAAATTAGGTCTTTGAGGATGACAACCCCCCCCCCCCACAGCCCTCCGGGCAAGGATTGCAGGTTATGCCCTGGGGGTATATAAGGTTTTTATTGAATGTGTTGTCGTAGAAACTTAAAAAAGGGCTCGTTCGATCGGAAATTTAAAGGGCTAGTGCTCTTTTTAATAGTCGAAAGTGATTGGAAGGCAACTAACACCCCTTAACGCCAACCATTTATCTAGACACATCCAGTCAAAATTTTGAGATAGCCATTTTGTTCAAAGTAGTTGAAAGGCCCGGAAATTATATCTTTGAGGATGAAACTCCCCCCACAACCCTTAAGGTAAGGGTTGTAAGTTGTATCCTGGGAGTATATAAGGTTTTTATTGAAAGGTTTGTCGTAGAAACTTGAAAAGGGCTCACTGGACTGGAAATTCCAAGGGCTAGTGCCCTATTTAATAGTCGAAAGTGATTGGAGGGCAAGTAAACCCCCACTCACGCCCACCATTTCCCCAACACATTCAATAAAAATTTTAAGATAGCCAATTTGTTTGACGTAGTTGAAAGGTCTGGAAATTATGTCTTTGAGGATGAAACTCCCCCCATAGCCCTTAGGACAAGGGTTGTAAGTTTTGACCTGGGGGCATATACGGTTTAGACAGAATATAAGGTTTTGAAATTGAAAGGGCTAGTGCCCTTTCTAACAGTCGAAAGTGATTGGAGGACAACTAACCCCCTTCTCAAGACCACCATTTCCCCAAACACATCCAATCAAAATTTTGTTATAGCCATTTTGTTCACGTAGTTGAAAATTCTGGAAACTAGGTCTTTGAGGTTGACAGCCCCCGCCCCCCCCCCGCTCTCAGGCAAAGGTTGTAAGTTATGCCCTGGCGGCATATAAGGTTTTTATAGAAAGTTTTGTCGTAGGAAATTCAAAAGGGGCGAATTCAGTTTGAAATTGAAATGGCTAGTGCCCTTTTTAATAGTCGAAAGTGAATGGAGGGCAATTAACACCCCTTCCACGCCCCCCATTTCCCCAAACATATCCAGTCAAAATTTTGAGATAACGATTTTGTTCAACGCAGTTGAAAGGTCCGGAAATCAAATCTTTGAGCTAGACACTCCCCTCACTGTCTTCAGGGCAGGGGTTGTAAGTTATGCCCTGGGGGCATATAAGGTTTTTATTGAAAGCATTGTCGTAAAAACTTGAAAAAAGGCTCATTCGATTGGAAATTGAAAGGACTAGCGCCCTTTTTAATAGTTGAAAGTAATTGGAAGGCAACTAACCCCCCCCCCCTCTCACGCCCACTATTCCCCCAAACATTATTAGGGGACTTCGTATCGAATTATTTTTTTTCCATACCAGGGCACTTCGTATCAATGGAATTGTCGCAGAAACTTCAAAAAGAGGTCATTCGATTGAAAATTGGAATGGCTAGTGCCCTTTTTAATAGTTAGAAGTGATTGGAAGGCAACTAAAACCCTTTCCACGTCCACCATTTCCTCAAACACATCCAATCAAAATTTTGAGATAGCTATTTTGTTCAGCATAGTTGATTTCCAGATAGAAATTATGTTTTTGAGGAGGACATTACCCCAGAGCCCTCAGGGCAAGGGTTATAAATTATGCCCTGGGGGCATATAAGTTTTTTTTTATAGAAAGCTTTGTCGTAGAAACTTCAAAAAAAGGCTCATTCGATTCGAAATTCAAACGGCTAGTGCCCTTTTTGATAGTCAAAAGTAATTGGAGAGCAACTAAGCCCCTCTCAAGCCCACCATTTCCCCAAACACATCCAATCAAAATTTTGAGATAACCATTTTGTTCAACTTTGTTGAAAATTCTGGAAATTAGGTCTTTGAGGATGACAACCCCACCCACAGCCCATCGGGTAAGGGTTGTACGTTATGCCCTGGGGGCATACAAGGTTTTTATAGAACGCGCTGTTGTAGAAACTTTAAAAAGGGCTCATTCGATTGGAAATTTAAAGGGCTAGTGCTCTTTTTAATAGTCGAAAGTGATTGGAAGGCAACTAACACCCCTTAACGCCAACCATTTATCTAGACAAATCCAGTCAAAATTTTGAGATAGCCATTTTGTTAAAAGTAGTTGAAAGGTCCCGAAATTATATCTTTGAGGATGAAACTCCCCCCACAACCCTTAAGGTAAGGGTTGTAATTTGTATCCTGGGAGTATATAAGGTTTTTATTGAAAGATTTGCCGTAGAAACTTGAAAAGGGCTCACTGGACTGGCAATTCCAAGGGCTAGGGCCCTATTTAATAGTCGAAAGTGATTGGAGGGCAACTAACCCCCCTTTCACATCGACCTTTTCCTGAAAAACATCCAATCAAAATTTTCAAATAGCAATTTTGTTCAACGTAGTTAAAAGTTTTATAGATTAGGCCTTGGAGGATGATAGTCTTCTCAGAGCCCTCGGGGAAATGGTTTTAAGTTTTGCCCTGGGGGCATATAAGGTTTTTATAAATAGCGACGTTGTAAAAACTTCAAAAAGGGATGATTCGATTGAAAATTAGAAGGGCATGTGCCATTTTTAATAGTCGAAAGTGATTGGAAGATAACTAACACCCCTCTCACACCCACCGTTTCCCCAAAAACATCCAATCAAAATTTTAAGATAGCCATTTTGTTCGACGTAGTTAAAAAGTCCGGAAATTCTGTTTTTGAGGATGACATTTTTCCCACACCCCTCAGGGCAAGGGTTGGCAGTTATGCCCTGGGGGCATATAAGGTTTTTTCTTATAGAAAGCGCTGTCGTAGAAACTTCAAAGAGAGTTCATTCAATTGGAAATTGAAAGGGCTAGTGCCCTTTTTAATAGTCGAAAGTGAATGGAGGGCAAGTAACCCCCACTCACACCCACACTTTTCCCCAAACACATTCAATAAAAATTTTAAGATAGCCATTTTGTTCAACGTTGTTGAAAGGTCGGGAAATTATGTCTTTGAGGATGACACTCCCCAGCCCTCAGGGAAAGGGTTGTAAGTTTTGACCTGGGGGCATATAAGGTTTTTATAGAATGCGCCGTCGTAAAAACCTCGAAAAGGCCTCATTCAGTTGGAAATTGAAAGGGCTAATGCCCTTTTTAATAATTGAAAGTGATTGGAGGACAGCTAACCTTCTCACTCCTACTATTTCCCCAGACACATCAAATCAACATTTTTAGATAGCCGTTATGTTCAACGTAGTTGAAATTTCTGGAGATTAGGTCTTTGAGGATGACAACCCTCTCACAGTCCTCAGGGCAAGGGCTGTAATTTATGCCCTGGGGGTATATACGGATCTTAAGGAAAGTATTTTCGTAGAAACTTCGAAAAGGGCTCATTTGATTCGATATTAAAAGGGCTAGTGTCCTTTTTAATAGTCGGAAGTGATTGGAGGGCAACTAACCCCCCTCTCACGCCCACAATTTCCCCAAAAACATCCAATCAAAATTTTGAGATAGCACTTTTGTTGAACGTAGTTGAAAGTTCCGTAAATTAGGTCTTTGCGGATGACCCCCTCCCCCCCCCGGCCCTCAGGGCAAGGGGTGTAAGCTGTGCCCTGGGAGCAAATAAGGTTTTTATAGAAAGCTTGTCGTAGAAACTTCAAAAGGGATCATTCGATTGGAAATTGACAGGGCTAGTGCATTTTTTAATATTTGATTGTGATTGGAGAGCAGCTAACGCTCCTCTCACGCCTACCATTTCCCCAAACACATCTAATCAAAATTTTTAGATAGCCATTTTGTTTAACGTGGTTGAAAGTTCTGGAAATTAGGTCTTTGAGGATGACAACCCCCTCACAGTCCTCAGGGCAAGGGTTGTAATTTATGTCCTTGGGGCATATAAGGTGTTCAAACAGGGCTCATTCGATTCGAAATTGAAAGGGCTAGTGTTATTTTTAGCAGTCGGAAGTGATTGGAGGGCAACTAACCCCCCTCTCACGCCCAACATTCCCCCATACACATCCAATCAAAATTTTGAGATAGTAATTTTGTTCAAGGTAGTTGATAGTTCTGGAAATTAGGTCTTTGAGGATGACTACCCCCTCACTATCTTCAGGGCAAGGGTTGTAATTTATGCCCTGGGGGCATATAAGATGTTAATAGAAAGTGTTGACTTAGAAACTCGAAAAAGGCTCATTCAATTGGAAATTGAAAGGGCTATTGCCCTATTTAATAGTCAAAAGTGATTGGAAGGCTTGAAATTTTTATAGTAAAGAGCAATGTGAATACAATGTATTATTTTCTTTTGTTTAGACCAGCACCTCGTATCGAAGGAGTTGTCGTAGAAACTTCGAAAAGGGCTCATTCGATTAAAAATAGAAATTGGGACCCTTTTTAATAGTTGAAAGTGATTGGAGGGCAAATAATCCTCCTCCCGCGCCCACCCTCCCATTTTCCCATTATGTTTATAAACTCAATATTGCCTTAAGATTAAATCAAAATACACTCTGTTAATGCTAATTCCCAATAAGCCATCTCAGTTGTATCCCATGAATGACTGAGTGTATTATGTTCAAACTTTTGGGGCTACTTCTGTCTTAAAATTTAACCAAATCAAAATAGCGAAAATAGCGTGAATGTATCTCACGCTATGCCAGAAGAAGCACTCGCCAGCATACTTTTCAATTTTGAGCCCCCTCAACATGGCTGGAAGCGCCCCCTTGGAAGACCCTGGTTCAGATAGAGGGACAGCCTTACCCAGTACTTCTTCCTTATGATCGGCACTGATCTCCAAGAAGCAGTAACGCTTGCGCAGGACCGTTCGAAATGGATGCAAAGAGTCTCATCTCTCTCTACGCTGGACCACCAGCAGAAGCCTTAAGTAAGTGAAAGTCAGTATCCAGGCTATCAAAGAAAGTAAACAGATTTTTTTTGCGAATGGTATCAAGTTTTTTATTTCAGGTGAACTAGAGGAGGTTTGAAACTAAATTAAACACTATTATTTGTGTCCAGATTTTTAAAAGGGTGTATGTTGTTAAAAATTGCTGAAAAATTATCTCCAGCATACAAATAGCAAGCCAAACTATAAAGTTTGAAAAAACGAAAAGATTTAAACTATTATTTGCTTTTTCCCTTAAAAGACTATGTCAATATAAAACGAACAGAAATTAATTGAAAAACTTTTTACACAAAATAATTTTTTCAAAGAAAATTAAATAACTCCATTAAACCAAAAATGAGCAAAAATAAAATCAAATAATCTACCAAGCGTTAATCGAACACAAATCAATAGTAGTAACCTATTACACAGTATGAACCGTACATTCAACTGTGCTTTTTCACCGGTGCTTTTTCACCGGTGCTTGCGTAATTTGTCTTATCTCTAGCATGTACAAGAATGTGCAGCATAGCTTCACGTGGACATTTTAAAAAAAGAAGCTGGCAATCTATAAACTGGTCCAACATGTTTTTTTTTGTTTTTTTAAATCGAAAACTAGAGATTGTCAAATTGCGTTATCCACTGTTCCATTTCTTTGAATTATGTGCTATCAAGAGCGGTTTCTGATTTTTTTGGACAATTGCCTTTAGCCAAGAATAGTTTGATATGAATGTGTCGATAGATAGCATTTGCTAATTGGATCCTACATTCAGAATTGTTTGATTGACATTTGCAAAAAGGGATAAGGGATTGTATTTAGTTTAAATAATGCTAGGAGGAATTGAGTTTTGTGGGTTGGGTTAAAAAAGGTACTTATTCAATATCATGTAAAGAATACGAGTAGAAGTGATTCAGCATAAAGAGGGGTTTTGCATCCTTCTCAAATTTGGGAGGAGGGGGGTGGAGGCGAGTATTTAGTTAAAATAAAGCTAGGAGGACTTGTGTTTTGTGGTTGGGGTGAAAAATGGTACTTATTCAATATCCTGGTAAGCATACGACTAGAAATGCTTCAGCATAAATAGGGGTATTGCGTCTTTCTGAACTTTATGGGGAGGGGAATAATGACAAGTATTTAGTTTAAATAATTCAAGGAGGAATAGAGTTTTGTGGGTGGTGTGAAAAATGGTACTTATTCAATATCCTGGTAAACATACGACTAGAAATGCTTCAGCATAAATAGGGGTATTGCGTCCTTCTGAAATTTCCAGAGAGGGGAATGGAGGCAAGTATTTAGTTTAAATAATGCTAGGAGGAATTGAGTTTTGAGGATGGGGTGAAAAATGGTACTTATTCAATATCCTGGTAAACATACGACTAGAAATGCTTCAGCATAAATAGGGGTATTGCGTCTTTCTGAACTTTCTGGGGAAGGGAATGGAGACAAGTATTTAGTTTAAATAAAGCAAGGAGGAATAGAGTTTTGTGAGTGGTGTGAAAAATGGTACTTATTCAATATCTTGGTAAACATACGACTAGAAATGCTTCAGCATAAATATGGGTATTGCGTCCTTCTGAACTTTCTGGGGGGGGGTGGAGGCAAGTATTTAGTTTAAAAAATGCTAGGAGTACTTGAGTTTTGTGGGTGGTGTGAAAAATGGTACTTATTAAATATCCTGGTAAACATACGACTAGAAATGCTTCAGCATAAATAGGGGTAGACCAACTAGTAAATATTTATCGGGGTTTTATTTTTTCTGTTCAATTATTTTCAGTGTAAGCCAATATAATTACCTCATTCTTTTATTCTAACTTAACTTGGAGGAATAGGACTTCTAGAATAAGGATTCATTCCCTCGACTAAATCAGTTTATTCATGTATAATGGTGAACAAAAGACTATTAATTCTCCGTATTCTTCTTCTTCTTCATATCTAGCTAAACGTTGCGCTGTGTTTGTCACACCAACTAGTAAATATTTATCGGGCTTTTATTTTTTCCGTTCAATTATTTTCAGTGTAAGCCAATATAATGATAGGGGGGTAACTTAAGTTTTAAGGGGTTTAAAAATGGTAGTTATTTAGTACCCGGTAAACATGTGACTTTAAATGCTTCATTAGAAATAGGGTATTGCTAATGATACCTCCTCGACAGATATTTTTTTTATTTTTTTATAGCTATTAGCCAAACGTTGCTCTGTGTTTGTCACACCAACTAGTAAATATTTATCGGGGTTTTATTTTTCTGTTCAAGTATTTTCAGTGTAAGCCAATAAAATTAACTCATTCTTTTATTCTAAATTAACTTGTAGGAATAGGTCTTCTAGAATAAGGATTCATTCCCTCAACTAAATGATTTTACTCATGTATAATGGTGAACAAAAGACTGTAGATTATCAATATTCTTCTTCTTCTTCTTATCGACCTACCTAGGTTGCGGTGTTTGACTTTCTCGCTAGTAAAGTAGCCCTAGGTTTTTATATTTTCCTTTGAAAGATTGACACCTCAGGCCAACATCGAGCAAGAAGCTACAGTAAGTTTGAGGGGGGTAAAATGATAGTATTATAGTAGTCTTTAAAAAGATTACTTAAAATGGTTCATTCGAAAGTTGTTATTGCTAATGATACCTCCTCGACGGATATTTTTTTTATTTTTTTTATAGCTATTAGCCAAATGTTGCTCTGTGTTTGTCACACCAACTAGTAAATATTTATCGGGGTTTTATTTTTTCCGTTCAATTATTTTCAGTGTAAGCCAATATAATTACCTCATTCTTTTTTTCTAACTTAACTTGTAGGAATAGGACTTCTAGAATAAGGATTCAATCCTTCAACTAAATCAGTTTATTCATGTATAATGCTGAACAAAAGACTATTAATTCTCCGTATTATTCTTCTTCTTCTTATCTAGCTAAACGTTTCGCTGTGTTTGTCACACCAACTAGTAAATATTTATCGGGCTTTTACTTTTTCCGTTCAATTATTTTCAGTGTAAGCCAATATAATGCTAGGGGGTAAATTAAGTTTTGAGGGGGGGTAAAAATGGTAGTTATTTCGTACCTGGTAAACATGTGACTTGAAATGGTTCATCAGAAATAGGGTATTGCTAAGGATACCTCCTCGACAGATATTTTTTTATTTTTTTATAGCTATTAGCCAAACATTGCTCTGTGTTTGTCACACCAACTATTAAATATTTATTCGGGTTTTATTTTTTCTGTTCAATTATTTGAAGGGTAAGCCAATATAATTAACTCATTCTTTTATTCTAAATTAACTTGTAGGAATAGGTCATCTAGAATAAGGATTCATTCCCTCGACTAAATGATGTTACTCATTTGTAATGGTGAACAAAGACTCTAGATTACCAATCTTCTCTTTTTTATTCTGATCTACCTAAATGTTGCGCTGTGTTTGTCATTCCAACTAGTAAATAATCACTAGGCTTTTATTTTTTCCGTTCAATTATTTTCAGTGTAAGCCAATATAATGCTGGGGGCTAAAATAAGTTTTGAGGGGGGTAAAAATGGTAGTTATTTAGTACCCGGTAAACAGATGACTTGAAATGCTTCATTAGAAATAGGTTATTGGTAATGATACCTCCTCGACAGATATTTTTATGGCTCTAACAATTGTACTCTATGCTTGCCCAGAGACACGATGCGGCTTTCCCACTATTACTCTATGGCCGGTTATCGACACTACATAGTTTATTGCATGTATTAAATCAGTATTTTTTACACGGTGGAACGATAAACACATAGCTAATATCTCTAAAAAGTGAAGATGAAGCATTCAAGAAAGTGTGTTCACATGATAGTGTTATTGTAGCATTGAATGCTGACAAGGAGAAGTATTTAAACTTTGAAATAAGTACAAGTGGTAGCACTATCGGAAACGTATGCGTGCAATGTCATGACAGTAAGGAATTGAATTTCTTTGGAGTACCAAAAAAATTCAACTCTTATGATGGTGGATATGCGTGATTGAGATCTCCGGAGATGATTGCACTCAAAGAGAATGCCAACATAAAAATAAAAGTTGATAAAGAGGGGCATCTTCTTGCTAGTGCTTGTGGTAACATGTTACCCAGTGTTAAACCATATCGTCAGCTTTCGGGTATTAGCATTCAAATGAAAGCAAAGACGACAAGAAAGGCCTACTCTTCTACTAATATCATAAACCATATCTTGTCTACGTGCCGGAACTGTTACCTGTGTAAAAATAGTGAGATAATAGACAGTGAAATTGCTAGAAAATAAAAAGGGCATTGGCAGAAAATATCACTAAGGAATATAAAGATGAATCGATGAAAAGCAAAGTACCAGCAAATGTTACCGCCATTGATCAAACAGTCAATGAATCAAATAATACCAAAGATGAAAAGCATACTGAGCCTGTCGATGACACACCTATAAAAATTGTGTATGAGTCAAAATGGAATAATGATTATTCTAATGATAACGAACTAAGAGAAGACAATAGCTATAGTATCAAAAGAGAAAATGATGAAGCATTTTATGGAACAGATTCAAAATGTCCAAAGTTGTTCACTGATTTTAATAATGTATAATAACATGTATTTTTTGTATTAATAGTCTACATGACATTATTTCATTAGAAATATATTATGCATTACATTGTTATGTGTTCATTATTTTTAGAGTAAGCTAGCATATCGAACGTTTAGAATTTCTATTAAAATATCGGAGTTGTAAGAAAAGTAATTTACATACATCATATATTGGATAGATAGGGGCGCGGTGGGGGGGGCGGGGAACACCCCGGGAGGCCGCTGCGGTGGGGTGGAGGGGGGCATTAAATAGTGGAATTTGTGAGGAAATTGCTCTGCCTTGCACACACACAGACACATTGTTACTTACTTACAATTTTTTCATAATTTCTTGAAATATTTCAAGAAAGAGTTTTTTACCTATTTACAATTTCTTCATAATTTCTTGAATGAAATTTCCGTATTGTGTATCCAATAGGTGAAAACAATAAAGAGTTTATTACTTACTTACGATTTTATCATGATTTCTTGAATTAAATATCTGTTTTGTGTCCAGGAAGCGAATTCAAGAAAGTGATTGTTACTTACTTACAATTTCTTCATAATTTAATGAAATGAATAGAACTATTCTAAAGAATTAAGATGGGTTAAGCTTAAAGATATTTATTGCTTAAACGTCTTAACAGATTTTTTTTGAGAAAAAAAAACAAACACATATTTACATAAAAATAGTACTTAGAGTTCAATCTTGAACATCCTGAAACGATGGTCTCTTGATATAGAATAGTTTTTACCATGTCTTATGGATTTATCAGGATCAGGTATGTCCTTAGATATCCACTTCGCGAAGAACCTAACCTCGTCTTCAGGACAGTGATAACCCCCTTCAAATTTAGGACAATTAAACTCTTCTAGATTGAAAAGTGGAATCCTAGGATCACACTTTTGAATTTTATGGAACAGATTCAAAATGTCCAAAGTTGTTCACTGATTTTAATAATGTATAATAACATGTATTTTTTGGATTAATAGTCTACATGACATTATTTCATTAGAAATATATTATGCATTACATTGTTATGTGTTCATTATTTTTAGAGTAAGCTAGCATATCGAACGTTTAGAATGTCTATTAAAACATCGGAGATGTAAGAAAAGGAATTTACATACATCATATATTGGATAGATAGGGGCACGGTGGCGGGGGCGGGGAACACCACGGGAGGCCGCTGCGGTGGGGTGGAGGGGGGCATTAAATAGTGGAATTTGTGAGGAAATTGCTCTGCCTTGCACACACACAGACACATTGTTACTTACTTACAATTTTTTTCATAATTTCTTGAAATATTTCAAGAAAGAGTTTGTTACCTATTTACAATTTCTTCATAATTTCTTGAATGAAATTTCCGTATTGTGTATCCAATAGGTGAAAACAATAAAGAGTTTATTACTTACTTACGATTTTATCATGATTTTTTGAATTAAATAACTGTATTGTGTCCAGGAATCGAATTCAAGAAAGCGATTGTTACTTACTTACAATTTCTTCATAATTTAATTAAATGAATAGAACTATTCTAAAGAATTAAGATGGGTTAAGCTTAAAGATATTTATTGCTTAAACGTCTTAACAGATTTTTTTTGAGAAAAAAAAACAAACACATATTTACATAAAAATAGTACTTAGAGTTCAATCTTGAACATCCTGAAACGATGGTCTCTTGATATAGAATAGTTTTTACCATGTCTTATGGATTTATCAGGATCAGGTATGTCCTTAGATATCCACTTCGCGAAGAACCTAACCTCGTCTTCAGGACAGTGATAACCCCCTTCAAATTTAGGACAATTAAACTCTTCTAGATTGAAAAGTGGAATCCTAGGATCACACTTTTGAATTAAAACTTTATCTGTAGGTACATTACCCTTTACGTAGAGTGCTTCGACCCCGAAAAAGCTGCAAATTTCACTGACTTCCTCCTGAACATTTCTCAGTTCCTGACCAGTATTATTAAGTGGTGTAATCACTCTATCGTAGAATCCCAGTCTGTTTATATGACGTAATGTAGTACTCCACAAGCTTTTATCATACTCAAACATGTTATAGTTCACTATCGAATGATAACAGTCAATTTCTTGATGTTCCATAGACATTAATAGAAATGAACATTCAAATATAACACCACAAGTTGATTTTTTAAAACCAATAAATACGGTTTCATACAGTCCTATTATCTTGGAAGCTATTAATGTAGTTCTTAAGTAGAGAAATACTTCATCAAACTTTTATACCTTCGCTCAAGGTTGAATGGAGTTATGGCTAGGGGGATGAGTCCTAAAACCATCTGAATTCATTGTGGGGAGGAGTCATAAAACCCTTAAAAGTCATTGCGGGGAGGGGTCATAGAACTCTCAGAATCTATTGCATGCAAATGAAGTCTGGAAATGCAAATGAATTGCGTGCAATGAAGCATTTCTAGTCGTATGTTTACCAGGATATTGAATAAGTACCATTTTTCACCCCATCCTCAAAACTCAATTCCTCCTAGCATTATTTAAACTAAATACTTGACTCCATTCCCCTCCCCAGAAAGTTCAGAAAGATGCAATACCCCTATTTATGCTGAAGCATTTCTAGTCGTATGTTTACCAGGATATTGAATAAGTACTATTTTTCACCCCATCCACAAAACTCAATTCCTCCTAGCATTATTTAAACTAAATACTTACCTCCACCCCGCTCCCCAGAAAGTTCAGAAAGACGCAATACCCCTATTTATGCTGAAGCATTTCTAGTCGTATGTTTACCAAGATATTGAATAAGTGCCATTTTTCACACCACCCACAAAACTCAATTCCTCCTAGCATTATTTAAACTAAATACAATCCCTTATCCCTTTTTTGCAAATGTCAATCAAACAATTCTGAATGTAGGATCCAATTCGCAAATGCTATCTATCGACACATTCATATCAAACTATTGTTGGCTAAAGGCAATTGTCCAAAAAAAATCAGAAACCGCTCTTGATAGCAGATAATTCAAAGAAATGGAACAGTGGATAACGCAATTTGACAATCTCTAGTTTTCGATTAAAAAAAAAAAAAAAAATCATGTTGGACCACTTTATAGGTTGCGAGCTTTTTTAAAATGTCCACTTGAAGCTATGCTGCACATTCTTGTACATGTTAGAGATAAGACAAATTACGCAAGCACCGGTGAAAAAGCACCGGTGAAGAAGCACGGTTGAATGTACGGTTCATACTGTGTAATAGGTTACTACTCAAATCAGCATCGATAAATAAATGAAACCCAAAACGAACAGAAATTACAATAAATAACCGAGTCAAGCTCAAAACGAGCATAAATTTACATGAGGAGATCTCACAACCCCTGTGCCTTCTCAAGGCCAGAACATAAATTGCACTTTACTGAAAAAAATACAAATGAATGTGCATCGTCAGTTTGATATACATATACTGATATTTATTAATCAAAATGTTAATATTATCTGATTTATTAAAGTTATAAAAGTAAAGATACTTATATTTTTTTAATTTCTGCTTGTTTTGTGTTTGACTCGGTTATTTATTGTAATTTCTGTTCGTTTTGGGATTCATTTATTTATCGACGCTGATTTGTGGTAGTTCCACGCTTGGTAGATTATTTAATTTTATTTTTGCTAATATTTGGTTTAATGGAGTTCTTTACTTTTCTTTGTAAAACTTATTTTGTGGAAAAAGTTTTTTCATTAATTAATAGTAAAAGTCACCTTCGCAATTAGTAGTGGTTGAAGTGAGAAGTTCGTGGCCACAAATTGTCGCTGTTGCAGTCACAAGTTGTCACAGTTGAAAGTAGCCATAGTACCAGTCGAATTGCATTCGTATTTATAGTTGCAAGTAGTTGCACTCGCATTCATAAGTTCACGCAGTCTCAATTAGTCATAATTTCAAGTAGTGACCGTCGCAAGCAATCACAATCCCTGTTTCAAGTAATCGTAGTAAAAGTCACAAGTAGTCACAGTTTCAAGTTGTATCAAGTAGTCATAGTTGGACTCACAAATAGTTGCAGTAACAACAGCAGTAGTTTTATTGGTCCTGAAAGTTTCAAGTTAATTCCCCTGGCCGCTCCAAACATTGCAGGTATGCCCTTTTTATAACCTGTAAACATATAATGTCTTTTCATTTAGTTTAACAGCCCCCCCTCCCACCAATATCCCCTGAAGTTTCACTTTAATAGCCTTTGCCTTTTCTGACGCACCCAGGCTCAAACACCCCCCCTCTTTCCCAATAATAAATCCTGCGTGTAAACAATGGGTACATTGCATAATTTACAACAATCTCTTCTGGGGCTATGGAGGACATAGCATCCACAGAGGCATAATTATTAGACTTTTTTGCTATTTTGAACAAATTGGCTATTTCGTAATTTTGATCAGTATGGGGGCATTTAAAAGGACAAGGGGTCGTTTGCCCTCTATGAACTGTTCAACATGCCCTGAAAGTTTCAACTTAATACCCTCAGCCGTTCCTGAGATACTGCTGATGCGCCGTTTTCATAATCAGCATGCATATTGTGTATTCTCGGCACCCCCTCAACATTTCCTGAAAGTAGTCAGAAATAGAAGTAGTAGCAGTCCCAAGTAGTCAGTTGTCGCAGTCGTAAGTAGTCACAGGCGTAGTCGCAACCAGTTGCAGTTGCAGCTTTAGTATTAGTGGTAGTAGTTGCCTTGAAAGTTTTCAAGTTATTACCCTTATTCGTTCCAAGGATATTACAGATTCTCCCTATTGCTAGCCTGGGTGCATGCAGCGTCTTTTGATTCACAGCATTCTTCTCAGCATTCCCTGAAGTTTTACCTTAAAAAACTTAGCTTTTTCGGACACACCCAGGATCAAACATTCCCTCAATGATGCATCCTGTAAGTCAACATTGGGCAAATTGAATGATTTACGACCTTTCCTCAGGTGGTTTGAGGGGCTTGGAATCCCCGGAAGTATTGTTGTTAGGCCTTTTGAATATTTTGAGCAAACTTTTTTCAAAAACACGTGTATGACAACACACACTACTTTTTTTTTTGTTTGTAAACACCTCCTTATTGACTTTGTTAATATTTTCTTACAAGTTTTCAGAGAGGAAGTCGAAAATAATACTCATGTTAATAATTGCTCGTTTTGAGTTTGACTCGGTTATTTATTGTAATTTCTGTTTAGTTTTGAGTTTCATTTATTTATTTAATGTGATTTGTGGCAGTTTTACGCTTGGAAGCATATTTGACTTTATTTCTGCTCACATTTGGCTTAATGGAGCTCTTTACTTTCTTTGAACAACTTGTTTTGTGGAAAAAGCTTTTTAAATTAATCTCTATTAAGGGCTAATTTTTGGTGAATGTTTAGGCCCAAGATGGTCAATCATTTTGATCAAAAGCTTCCGTCCATCGATTGACTTGTGCTTCAATCGACCCTTCAATCCACCCTTTAATCTTGACCAAAGCTAATTTCAAGTTTATTTTTAACTCACGGCCAGATTTTTAATTTCATTTCAGAGTCGGGCAGTGAAGTGTCTACCGTGTGTGAGATGCCACAGTAGAGAGAATATAATACAATATCGACAAAGGCTCTCTCCGTTATAAAACCATTGAAACACATTTAAAACCACAAAAGACTCATACTTCGCCTTCGCGCACGCGCGATTCCCATGTACACATCACGAAAAGCCTAAGGAAAAACCTGTTTTTTTTGTCCAACCACTAGCAACTAAACTAAGGTTGTGACCAAAGTATAATCATCTACGGAACAAGTACTGACAAAACCTATCCTCTCCACACAAAAAAGTGACCCTTTGTTATACAATTTACACAGACCCTTAGGTTATTTTTAAGGCCCTTAATTACACAATTCAATACAAATTTCCGGGTAACTCTTCGCCTGAATCACGCTCTAGCATAATTTATTGGCTGAGAGCAAAGTACTTTGGCTCGGAGCGATTAAGTAGTACAACATTTTTCGTCTAGAGGCACTGAGGTACGCGGGGTCACTTTTGGAGAGTTTTGTCAGTACTTGTTCCGTAGATGATTATACTTTGGCTGTGACGTATTTGCTCAGAGCAAGTACGCGTGGTATGAAAGTTTATCATATTTGGGAAAAGAAGACGCTACAGTATAAAGTGGTGAGATGCACGGCCCTCCAAAGTTAAAAGCGCAAAGATACACAAAAAGTCACTTTCCGAGTTACATATACCACTAGATTCAGCTCGACGAGCTGAATCGAATTGTGTATGCAAGAATACCCTAACATGATCTCCTGCAGTGTTTTTCCAGCCGAAATCGCGTATCTGTAATATTCTATCCCGTCTGCCTAAGGTAAAAACACGTATCTGTTATATACACTTTTTTACCGGTGGATTCTAGCGCGCAGCGTCATGGCTCCGCATATACGGGATTTTACTTTTGGCAGCCAGACACATTTTTGTATATACGCGTTATTAAACCACAATTTTTCATAGCTTTCAGCAAGTTTAGCTAACTTAGCAGCAACATAAATGTAAATAAAACTTGTCTCCACCAGAGTCTAGGGGTCTGAAAAGTCTAAAATTGGCCTTGGAGATAAGGAAAAAGCAACAGTGAGTACAACTTTGAAGTATCTATTCATATATGTATGTACAGGATCTTTGTGTGTTATATGTACTAACTGTTGGAAATTTAGTGTTCACTGAGTTTCATATGATCTGGTAGGCCACACTGGAAGCTGGAGTATATCATAGGAGGTACTTGTGTGTGTCGTACTATGTCTAAGCCTACATTAATTACACTTTGCCTACACTACGCTACCTAAGATAGCTGCTGGTTTAGTGATATAACTAGTAAAAACAACTTGGTACAAAAAGGTAAAATTACTGGTATAAAAGCAACATTTCTGAACAGCAACCTAGTGTGGGTGTAACTTTCCAGGAACAACGAAGTGCTAGGCACTGATTTAGTTACTCTAGCAAAAGATAAGCTTACTTCTAAAGAGGTTAAATTTGTTGCAGATATTGTATAAACAGACAGCAAACATTTAAGTTTTGTCTCAATGGGAAACACTGCTGAAACTATTTAACCTAATAAGAGCTGCTGGTCTGGTGGAGTAACTAGTAATAATAACTGGTATAGGCTATTAGGTAAAACCATTATAAAAATTGACTTCTTAAGACCTAATGGTATCAACTTTCCAGGACTGACGAAGTACCAGCTGCTGATTTGGCTGCTCAGTCTCCCCAGCCTACCCCGAAGGATAATAAGTACTCAACTATAAAGATCAGACAGAATGTCGACTATGCTGACTGTGGCAACGACAGCAGTAGCACTAGTGAGAAAGATGATTCAGATAGGCCAAAGATATATAGTAAGCTCGAACCAATGTCTGTTGCAAGCCTGGTCAAATATGCCTCCAATGATACAGATTTTCCATCATGTTTTAGTGTTGTGTCTGATTTAATCTCAAAGCTGCTGGAGACAGACCAAACATTGATCCTTTCCTTGGCGATATGGACATTTCCTTGTGCCCAGATGAAATTGAAGCTGAATTGATTGCTACAAGTGTTGCCGTCTTTCAGGAGCACCAAATAGTTCTCGATCAGATGACATATGGTAGCTGCATCGAAGATGTTGAACCAATAGTGCAGCTGCCCCCCGCAGACCAGTAAAGTCCATATCGACAAGGTGTTGAACCATCAATGGAGCTCCCCCCCGCAGAACAGAAAAGTCAAGAAAGACAAGGGGTTGAACCATTTGTGGAGCTCCCCCCGCAGAACATGAAAGTCAAAAAGACAAAAAAGTGAGATTGTTGCACTATGTTTGAGTCATCTGGTTATTCGGAATAGAGTGAGAAATAAGAAAGGGAAAAGTGTAAGAGAAATGACAAAGCATCCTTTCCCATTAAACACAGATTGCGATTCAAAGAAATGCACTAATAATTGCAATTTGTTTGATCACGAAGACATGAAAAAGCTATATAACAGGTTTTGGACAATGAGCTATGAAGAAAGGGGTAAATTGTTCGTTACGCTGTTATGCTTTCTTCTAGTCACCCGAACAGTTGCAGAATGTGTAGAAAAGTTCCGAAAGAACTCTACTGTGGTTTATTTTATTACTAAAAATACAGCAAAAGATCTAAGTGCCACCCCAAAAATTGAAAGAATTAGGGTTTGCAAGTCCAAGTTCCTTGCCAGCTTTGGATTAGGAAAAACAGATGCTGTCATTTTCTCCATAAGAAAATACCTTGCACGTGATGAACTAAGTACAATAGTGCTGAAAATCGTGGCAAAAGGTACAGAAAACATGGAAACAAAATCGACAGACAAGTAAGAGTATACCAAGGAGAAAGTTTCCATCCAGCTATACCGCAATACCGTTGATCGCATGCACCTGACATGAGGTACCTGCCATGGGATCTTAGTGTTTTGATCATGATGGAAGATTTCCAGCTTAAAAACCCTGGCATCAAGATTTCAGAGGAGACGTACAGAAAAATATTGAAGGAGGAAAATGTATCCCTCTGTTTACCTCAGAGTGATAGTTGTGATATTTGTGTTCTTTTAAAGGACAAGGTTGAGCAAGATCTTGCATCTGATACACAAAAAGAAGACTACCACAAAACACAGAGCTCTAAATGAGACTGTGAGGCGAGAAATTGAAAAAGATAGAACTGAAACGGAGACAAAGGTCTATACGGTGGATTTGCAGAAGGTGCTTTTTTGCCAATTATGCCTAGCAGACAAGAAGCCTTTTTCTTGTCGCGCCTTGTCTGTTTCAATAAAACTTTCCCCCATTTGAAGCTACAAGACAGAATCCCAATTTGTGTGACATGTGGAATGAAACTTTGCAAGAACTTGACGCACGATATTGGTGGCTCGTATCGAAAAGTTGTCAAGATGAACCGTGACACGAATAAGTTTTTGTTCTGGGCCAGTAATTGTTTCGCAGATAACAAAAATTGGACCCTTTACAGTAAGTTTCTGATTTTTTTGAATTCGAAGGATGGGCCTGATAGCATCGTCATCAAATATTTAGTGAAGGGTCACACGCATGTGGCTGCAGATTCTGTGCATGGATCCATAGACTCCAAGCTTCGAAATAGAGACGTTCTGTACTTCGATGACCTGTGTGACCTGATTGAAAAAAGCAGGAGGCACGTCAAAGCTGTGAGGATGTGCTTAGACGATTTTCGACAGTGGAGTTCCATCAGATCTCCGTCCCTGGTGATGAAAAAGGTTGGAGTCAAGATCGAACAATTTTTTCGAGTAAGATTTGAGCGTGGTCAATCATCTCTGTTCTACAAGACCTCACCAGATAGCGAAGAAAAGTCGATTGATTTTGTGCTGAAAAAGCATGTCAAAATGATAGAAGAGGGTAAGCATCCTCTTGCTGAAAAGGTAAACGGAGTGAGAGGGGTGAAACCTGGGAAAAAAGATGCTATTTTGACAAAGCTTGTGCCTTTCATGCCAGAGAACCGCAGAATTGTTTGGAAAGACATGCCATCTGGCACCAATTCTGTTGACCTACTAAAGATTGTTGGCTACTGAATGATTTTTTGTATTCTGAATATGATTTTCCTCTTACTGTCGGAATAAATAACTGAATCTTTAAATTTTGCTCCAAGGGTTAAAACGCATATCCACGGATCTACGTTTTTTATCCGAGACCGGTTCATACAGGAACAAGAAAAACGCCAATGGTAAAAACGCGTAGATGACATATAGCAGTGTTAGCGAAGTCTGGCATTTATTTTACTCATGTAATCGGAAAGAACACTATCTAAAACCCGTCCAAACAACTTTTCACTTAAATCCTGTGTCTAGATTTTGATCGGATATCTCTTGGTTTACGGGTGGGTAGCAAAAAAGGACATCTGGGGGTTTGCTTCCCCTCTAATCAGTTTTGACTCTGAACGGGGATACTAGAAATTTTTGTCGCTAATATAATGAACCGCTCTTGGGTTTCTACTACTACCTTTTTCTTGCCAAGTGGCTAGGAACAACAATACATGGAAGGCAAAAGGCTCTTTACTTAGAGAGGGCTATTGCTCTTTTTCATTCCCAATTGTTTTTATTTCCCAGTGGCCCAGAGTAATTGCCCAAAAAACTCAAGCCGATCGGTGAAGAAAAGCTTACTGAAAAGTTGCTTATGGAAAATGGTGCTGGAGGGACCAATGGCTCATTTTTTGCCTTCAACCACATGGACTGAACATTTTTATATCATCCACTTCTAAAGGAATGTAAGACATCTATGTTTCAGCTAAAAAGTTTGCACTGCACCCCTCCCACGAAAAAGTGTTTCATCGTTTTGAACCTATTGAGCGATCCATGTAAGTTTTGAGTTATTTAATACCCAAGACCAAACATTTCCTCCTCTTCCCACAATATAAACAACATGCAATTTTTAGAATTTACGTCTTGTGTCCCAGGTGTTCTGGGGATTATGTAATCCCTGGAGGCATATTTATTGAGCCTTTTGACTATTCTGAACAAAATGACTATCTCAAAATTTTGATCCGACATCTTTTGTTCCATGGGTGGATAGTAAAAAAGGACATCTTCGAATGATTTGCCCTTTAATCAGTTTTGACTCTAAAAGGGAGCGCTGGAACTTTCTCTAATCAAAATGAACCCCTCTCAGGTTTTTACGACCACCCTTCGAAGGAGCGCTCAAATGGGGAATCAAGCGTGGTTTTCTTGCACCCCATGTGTACTTCCGCACCGTCAAGGTGTACATGAATTGGTTTTAAACTGGTTTTAAAACCAGTGGTTTTAAACTCACCCACATTCCCATTACTGGATAGTGTTCACTTGACTCGGTTGTCGCCCCCCTATTTTACAGGTCGAGGAGCCTTTGTGGGGATTAGTGCTAAATGTATATTGTATACTTATTGTACTACGAATAAACCTCTTTTTGTGAATAATGTTTGAACTTGTATTAACTATACATCTCATAATTAATAAATAATTGAATTTTCATCTGTCACTCCTGAAAGAGACCGATGATGGTATTCCCCTTTGACAGTTTATGTGACAAAACTACACATTTTTTTGTGACTAAGTTTCATGTGATACAAAACTTATATTTTATCCCCTATGCTGATAAAAACACTTCTTCGCCTATGCTAGACAAAGAACTTTTTGTAAGGTTTATTGTGTATAATTAAAAATCTGAAGAATAAACAAAAATTAAATTTTGCTAATAGAAGTAAAGAGCGTAAAATGAACAAAATTATTGTTCCTAAAATTAATTATTGTGAAAGAAACAAAACAACATATATCCTTCTGGAAATCTGGTCCAAATAAACTGACTCGTGAGTTTTCACAACGTTTTTAGGATTTTGAAAAACCAGAGCTTAGGCAAAAACTAAGCTTGCTTGAGTTTTTTTTTATAATAAAGATTATATACTAATATTTGTAACTTCACTAACGGTGAACTACTATTCAGAGCCTTACAAATTAATCTTTTATTTCTGCAAGTTAGTTAAGGATATTTCTGGTACAAATTCTGTTTTGGTTTTGTTTTTTGTAAACCGCTAGTTATCAGAATTCTACAAATAGCCTATTGGGATATAGGCTAAATCTTTTACTTGAGCCAGTCTTTTAGGTCAATACTGCATAAACAGTGAAGCAATAATACTTTTTCGTTTTAAGTTTCAGTCTCGCTCTTTACTTCTTTCAGAAAAACTTTTTTTTAATTAATTAGAAAAAAATCAAGATACAGCTCAAAACAGTCAACCTTGCGGGGAAAAATTACCTTAATGCACTGTATCATGTGTTAATACTTTTACAGCAGTAATTTTCGTCCATCTATTCCCCCTTTGAATCCATCTCTTTTGAATAGAGTATAATTTCGTTAATTTAAGTACTTTTAGAAATATTGATTGACAATGTTCGAAGCAATTTATTGATTTATACAGCGAGTAATAAAGCCAAACTGAAAAACGAACAGAAGTTACAACGAATAAGAGTGGGGTTAGCACCCACTCAAACTCCACGTCATGCTAAAACATCATTTCTGGCTTAATGTAGTGATAATGATAATAGAATAAAAAAAAATCGAAGTGGGCTACATTGGAATTTTGTATTTTTTGCCAGAAGAAAGATCGCGGATGCGTGTTTATTTGTTTTTGTTGTGTTTTTTCTTTTTTTTTCAAGGAAAGATTGTATCGAACCTATTTTTCCTAGAATATCAGGAGAGGGATCATTCGAACAGAAATTAAAATTTAGGGTCAGGACTTCCACTCTCGACTCCTAAAATTCGGGGACAAATCTTCAAAATTTGGGGAATTTTTGGGTAAAAGTCTTGAAAATTCGGGAAACTTCCGGGGGAAAAAAGAACTGAAATTCTGTTGCAAAAATCTTGGAACCAAAATTAGTTTTAGCTTTATTTTTAGGCTCAAGCAGGGCTTGAATCTGCGACTGAATCAAGTTGTTTACAGAGTAAGCTCCAGATTGAAATCACAAGATTGGAACTAATAGCTGAAAAAGCTTATTGCGGATATTGCGGCAAAAGCTTCAAAATTGTTTTCAAAGTAAAAAAAAAATGGCTGACATATACTCTGGTTCTCTGTTCCTTTAGCTTTTACATTATCTTTGTCGCTTTGTTCTCTTAGCCTGAAAACAAGGCTTTTATGTCACTTATTTTCAGAAATATGACAAAATTAAAGTGTAGAAAGGCAATAATCAGAGGCAACGCTATAGCGTTGCCTATAGTAAGGCCATACGGCTCCAATGTTTTATTATTATTATTTATTTATTTAATATTTTTTTCTTAGAGGAACTTCATATGGAAGGAGTCGTCGTAAAAGCTTCAAAAAGGGCTCATTCGATTGGAAATCGAGAGTTCTAGTGCTGTTTTTTAGGGTTAAAAGTGATTGAAAGGTAACATCATCTTCTCAAAAATATTAGATCCAGATTTTAATAGGACCATTTTGTTCTACGTACCGGATTTCCTAATAGAAATTGTGTTTTTGGGAAGGACACTTCCTCGCAGCCCTCTGAGCCCGGGTTTTAGGTTGTGCCCTTGGGGAATATAAACTTTTTATAGAAAGCTTTGTCGTAGAAACTTCAAAAAAGGCTCATTCGATTGGAAAGTCAAAGGGCTAGTAACCATTTTAATAGTCGAAAGTGATTGAAGGGCAACTAACCCCCCTCTCACACCCACCTTTTCCCTAAACACATCCAATTAAAAGTTTGAGATATCCATTTTGTTCAAAATGGTTGAAAATTCTGGAAATTAGGTCTTTGAGGATGACACCCCTCCCCCAGTCTTCAAGGCAATGGTTTTAAGTTATTCCCTGGGGGCTTGTAAGGTTTTTGTAGAAAATTTAGTCGTAGAAACTTCAAAAAGGGCTCATTCAATTGAAAATTTAAATGGCTAGTGCCTTTTTTAAAAGTCGAAAGTGATTGGAAGGCAAGAAACACCCCTTACACCCCACCATTTCCCCAGACACATCCAATCAAAATTTTGAGATAGCCATTTTGTTCAACGTAGCTGAAAGTTCTGAAAATTATATCTTTGAGCATGACACTTCCCCTCATCAAGGTCTTAAGGGCAAGGATTATAAGTTATGCCCTTGGGTCATATATGGTTCTTATGGAAGAAATGCTCGTATAAACTTCAGAGGGCTCATTCGATTGGAAATTGAAAGTTCCAGTTCACCTTTTAAGCGTCAAAAGATATTGGAGGTTAACCAGTCCCCCCACGCCTTTTTTCCTAAATGCATCCGTTAGAAATTTCGAGATAGCTATTTTGTTAAAAATAATTCAAAGATCGTATAACAAAACTCCGGTATCGACACAACCCCCTAGGGCCTGGAGGCAGGCGTTGTAAGTTATGCCCTGGGGCATAACTTACATATATAGTTCTTATGGAAGGAATTCTCGTATAAACTTCAAAGAGGGCTCATTTGATTGGCAATTAAAAGTTCTAGTTCACTTTTTAAGAGTCAAAACAGATAGGAGGGCACCTAGCCCTTCCCCTCCACGCCTTTTTTCTCAAGCCCATCTGATAGGAACTTTGAGATATCTATTTTGTGAAAAATAGTTCACAGACCAGATAACGAAAGCTTCAGGGTCAAAAAAGGCCCTCAGGGCCCGAGAGCAAGTGTTGTTATTTATGCCATTAGGAACTATATCGTTCATATTTACGGAATGATGGTAAAACTTTATGAGAGGACTGATTTGATTGGAAATTGTAAGTAGCCCACCCTCCCATTGGAAGGGTAACAAGCCCCCCCCCCCTTGCTCTTTTTTCCCAAATGCATCCGATAAAAATTTTGAGATAGCTATTTTGTAAAAAAAAAAAATGTTCATATATCAAAATCTCCGGTATCGACACAACCCCCCAGGGCCATAGGGCAGAAGCTGTAAGTTAAGCCCTGGGGGCATATATGGTTCTTATGGAAGGGATGCTCGTATAAACTTAAGAGAGTACTAATTTGATTGGAAATTGAAATTTCTAGTTAAGTTTTTGAGAGTCAAAAGAGATTGGGGGGGCAACTAGCCCCCCACACGCCTCTTTTTTGCCGAATACATCCAATAAAAATTTTTAAATAGCCATTAAGTTAAAAAAATTTCAAAAATCAGATAACAAAAACCCAGGCGTCGACACAACCCCCCCCAGGTCCCTAGTTCATTAGTTCAATTGAAAGTTCTAGTTCACTTTTCAAACATCAAAAGATATTGGAGTGTAATCATCCCCCCCCCCCACGCCCTTTTTTCCAAATGTATCTTTTAAAAATTCCGAGATAGGTATTTTGTTAAAAATAGTTCAAAGATCATATAACAAAAACTCCGGTGTCAACACAACCCCCAGGGCCTAGGTGCAAGCGTTTTAAGTTATGCCCTGGGGGCATATTTCATTCTTATGAAAGGAATACTCGTTGGAAATTGTAAGTAGCCCCCCTCCCATTGGAAGGGTAACAAGCCCCCCGTCCCATGCTCCTTTTTCCCAAATGCATCCGATAAAAATTTTGAGATTGCTATTTTGTAAAAAAAAAAAAAAAAAAAAAAATGTTCATGTATCAAAATCTGCGGTATTGACACAACCCCCCAGGGCCCAAGGGCAGGCGTTGTAGGTTATGCCCTGGGGGCATATATGGTTCATATGGAAGGGATGCTTGTATAAACTTAAGAGAGGACTAATTTGATTAGAAATTGAAATTTCTAGTTCAGTTTTCGAGAGTCAAAAGAGATTGGAGGGCAACTAGCCCCCCATGCCCCTTCTTTCCCGAATACATCCAATAAAAATTTTGAGATAGCCATTCAGTTAAAAATTGTTCACAAGTCAGATAACAAAAATCCAGGTGTCGACACAACCCCCCAGGGCCCTAGTTCATTAGTTCACTTGAAAGTTTTAGTTCACTTTTTAAACGTCAAAAGATATTGGAGGGTAATCAGCCCCCCCCCCCACACCCTTTTTTCCCAAAGACATCTGATAAAAATTCCGAGATAGGTATTTTGTTAAAAATAGTTCAAAGATCAGATAAACAAAAATTCCGGTGTCAACGCAACCCCCTAGGGCCTGGGGACAAGCGTTGTAAGTTATGCCCTGAGGCGCATATATGGTTCTTATGAGAGGGATGTTTGTATAAAATGCACAGAGGGCTCATTTGATTGGAAATTGAAAGTTTGAGTGCACTTTTTAATAGTCAAAAGAGATCCAAGGGCAACTAGACTCCCCCATGCCTTATTTTTCCACATCCATCTGATGAAAATTTTCAGATAGACATTTTGTTGAATAATATAGCTCAAAGGTCGGAAAAGAAAAATTCCGGTGTCAATACAGCTCCCCCAGGGAGAAGGTGTTCTAAGTTATGCCCTAAGGGCATGTAGGCTATGGTTCTTATGGCAGGGATGCTCGTATAAACTTCATAGAAGGCTCATTTGACTGACAATTAACAGTTCTAGCTCAATTTTTAGAATTCAAGAGATTTCAGGGCAAGTTGTCCCCCCACGCATGCTCTTTTCCCCCAAACCCATCCGATACAAATTTTGAGATACCCAGTTTTTTAAAAAGTGTTCAAAAATTACACAACAAACCCTCCAGTGTCAACACAACCCCCCAGGGCCCAGGGGGTAGGCGCTGTAAGTGTTTTCCTGAGAGCGTGTATAGTTCTTATGAAAGGTATGATCGTATAAACTTCAGAGAAGGCTCTTTTGGTTTGAAATAGAAAGTTCTAGTTCACTTTTTAAGAGTCAAGAGACACTACTGTGTCGGTACAAGCCCCATGGCCCGGAGGCAGGCGTTGTATGCAATGCTCTGTGGGCATATATCGTTTTTATGGAAGAGATGCTTGTATAAACTTCGGAGAGGGTTCATTTGATTGGAAATTGAAAGTTCTCGTTCATTTTTTAAGATTCAAAATAGATTGGAGGGCAACAGCCCCCCCCCCTCCTCTCCCTAAAGGCATCAGATAAAAATTTTGAGGTAGACATTTTTTTTAAAAATAGTCAAATTTTCAGTTGGAGTTTTGTAAATTTCAAATAATAAAAACTCCGGTGTCGACAAAACCCCCCAGGGCCCGAGGGTAGGCGTTGTAAGCAATGTCCTGGGGGCATATATGGTTGTTATGGAAGGGATGCTCGTATAAACTTCATAGAGGGAATATTTGATTGAAAATTTAAAGTTTTAATTCACTTTTTAAGAGTAAAAGGTGATTGGAGGGCAGCTAGCCTTCCCCCACACTCCATTTATTTTTTTTCCAGACGCACTTCATATAGAAGGGGAAGTCGTATAAACTTCAAAGTCGGCTCATTTCAAAGGGGGCAAACTTGTTTCACTTTGATACCAGTTTTGATACTTTGATGAAGATTTGAGTTTGTTTTTTTTTAAGTTTGATTTTGTAAAATAAGAAATTTTTAAAAACTTGAAACTTTTTGCAATCAAAAACGAATAAAAATTAATTAAAAAAAACTTTCCAAAAAATAAGTTTTTCAAAGAAAAGTAAAGGCCATTTTAAACTTAAGCTCTGCAGATACAAATAACTGTTAAAATTCAAACTCAAAACGACCAGAAATTACTATTAAAGAATAAATGAAACCCAAAACGAACAGAAATTAAATAAATAATCATAGCAAAAAACATACAACAAGTAATAATATAAACGAATAAATAGATCTAAAATAAAAAAGAAATCAAGTAATGCTTGGATTGAATATGAAAATCAAGCTTAAAACGAAAAAAATATTTTGCTATTGAAGTATAAATGAAACTTAAAATGAACAGAAATTAAATAAAGAATCAATGCGATCAAATTTATATTAGGTGTTAAAGATGATTAATGAATAAATAAATCTTAAAACGAGTGAAACTTAAACTGAATATGCAAATCAAGCTTGAAACCAACAAAAATCACTACAAAACAAGAAAATGGGTATCGCCTCCTTCTGTCACTGTAAAAAGTCTAAAACCTACAGCGTCATTGGCGCTTTACTGAAAACTGCATGCGTCTTGAGCAGTCTTGGAAAGTATAAACACCCTCAAATTGAATATTTTATGCATAGTGGTATTAGTTGTTGAAAGATCCATCTGCTACTACTACTACTAACAACTCACCGCAGCACCAAGCCGCCTGAGGCCAACACAGCTACGCACGCTCTTCCTCCATCCCAATCTATTCAAAGCCTCCCTCTACACCCTCCCACGAATTTCCAATGTCCTTTAAATCTTTCTTTATGACGTCCTCCAACCCCAGACGGGGACGCCCTGCTTTCCTTTTAGCCCTAGACGGTTGGCCAAAAAGAACAATCTTCAGCAATCTGTCATCCTTCATACGTACAACGTGCCCTAGCCACCTCAGCCTTTCTTCATTATAGCCCTAGAGAGCGGTATTGAACCACATTTTTCGTACAGCCTATTGTTTGAAATACGGTCAGTCAGCCGGGTACCCAGAACAATCCTTAAGCAATTTCTCTGGAAAACATCTAGCAAATGTTCATCCGAATTTCGGAGCGTCCATGCTTCAGAGCCATATTTGACCACTGTCATCCATGTAGCTTCTAATATTCTAATCTTGGTTTGCACACTTATCTTCCTATTCTTCCAGACTTTTTTTTAACTGTGAAAAAACACCCCGAGCCTTGGCTATTCTACTTTTAACATCTTCACTGGTCCCACCGTATTTAGTAATAATACCACCAAGTTAAGTAAAGCTGCTCATCTGATCAATCTTTTCATTACCCAACGTCACCTTTTCATCTTCTCTTATTCCCAGCCTTAGTGACTTAGTCTTCCTAACATTAATTTTCAATCCAATTCTAGCACCCTGAAATCACAAAACCTCTAAAACTTCATTCATTTGCTCACACTTTCATCTATGATGCTTAAATCGTCAGCATAACCTAAGTCCAGGAAACTTTTTCCTCCCCATTTGATTCCGTAGCCTCCCATTGCCTTTCCTGTGCTCCTTAAATCAAAGTCCATCAACATAATCCATATAAAGGGGGATAGAACACAACCCTGCTTAACACCTGATTTAATCCAAAACCAGCTGCTAACCTCATTTCCTACCTTAACCGCAGCAGTGTTATTCTCGTACATATCACTAATCACTTTTATGTATTTGTCTGGTATACCATACAAGGATAAAACCTTTACTAAAGCTCTTCTATCAACAGAATCGAACGCTTGCTCATAATCTATAAAACTGAGCACTAAAGGTGTTTGAAAGCTCTGGCGCTTCTCAATTATTAACCTAAGAGTGAAATTTTGGTTAACACATCCACTACCCTTCATAGAGCTACACTGCTCTTCTCTTAAAACTTTGTCTATAGCATCTATCAGTCTAAAAAGTATCATATTACTAAGTAATTTACTAAGTTAAATAATTTATTTCACTTTATTTTTTTTTCTTTTTTCAATGCTGTAATAAATTGAAAAGAAAATATTTGTAATATAATTCTTTTACAGTTACGCGCCAATGACGCAGTAGGCTTTTGGTTTTTATTTACAGTTAAGGAAGGGGGCAGTATCCAAATTCTTGTTTGTAGTGAAACTATATTCGTCTTGAACAACTTTAGAAAGAACTAATAAATTAAATTGGATATTTGATGAATAATAATATCAATTGCTGAAAGCTCATTAGTTTAAAATTTTACTATAATTTTAATGTTTATTTTCAATATTAAGTACAAAAGAGAAAATTTGTAATAAAATTGGTTTTTAGTAAAGCGCCAGTGACACAGTAGGTTTTAGACTTTTACAGTGAGAGAAGGAGGCGAGACCCAAACTCTTGTTTGTGGTGATTTTTGTTCGTTTCAAGCTTGATTTGCAAATTCAATTTAAGTTTCACTCGTTTTTAGATTTATTAATTCATTTGCTTTAATATCTATTGTATGTTCGTTTGCATTGATCGTTTATTTAATTTATGTTCGTTTTAAGTTTCATTTATACTTCAATAGGAAAATATTTTTTTTCATTTTAAGCTTGATTTTCATATTCTATCTAAGCATTACTCGCTTTATGATCTATTTATTGATTTATATTGTTACTTGTTGTATAAATATTGACGAAGACCACACTGCCTTTCATATCAAACAAACACAACCTAAAAACAATAGGGAAATTTTTTTCTTCAAGACAGTGCAATTTAAATTGCACTGTCTTGGAAAAAATTTCCCTATTGTTTTTAAGTTGTGTTTGTTTGATACTTGTTGTATGTTGTTTTCTATAATTGTTTACTCAATTTCTGTTCGTTTTGGGTTTCATTTATTCTTTAATAGTAATTTCTGGTCGTTTTTAGCTTGAATTTTAACAGTTTTTTATATCTGCCGAGCTTAAGTTTAAAATGACCTTTACTTTTCTTTGAAAAACTTATTTTTCGGAAAGTTTTCTTTTTAATTAATCACATACAGAGAAACAACATCTGCAATGATTTCTCGGAATTACTGAATACTCTTCGACAAGCGGACATTAACTTATACCAGGAATTAAATAAAAAAATATCTGAAAGTAAGTAATCTGAAAGCAATTTTCATCTGAAGGTAAGGAGTAACATTAAACATCAAAAAGAAATGAAATTATAACACATATGATGGGGGTTGCCCCTTTTCCAGCACTCGGCTCTTCACGCTAAAGTGTTTTAGTACCCTTAGAAAAGCTTCTTATTGTTTTAATTAGACGACCCTTTTATTTCGGGATTCGCTCTTACAGAATTGGAACTAAATTCAAATTTTAGCGTAAAGAACAAGATGTTGAAGAGGGGCTAACACTCTTCATATTTGTAATAATTTCTATTCGTTTTAAGTTTTAATGCTGCTCCTTAATTTCGTTTGAAAAACTTGTTTTTTTTATTTGATTTCTGATCGTTTTTTAATAGTCCCAAGAAATCCAGCTCCAATTCTAGAGAGTCCCCCCCCCCTCTTCTCCACGAAATGATTGTCTAGACAATTAAATCCCCGTGAAAATTTATCCAAGACAATCACCCTTAACATCACCACACGTAAAATTGAGTCGACAAAGAGAAAGCTAAGACTTTTGTTTAGGAATTCTGGCAAATTCCCCCAGTGTAAAATTTCTCCTGAAAAGCTCGTCTTCTTGAAAACTCCCTCCTTTTGGAAAATTGTCCCTGCGGAAAATCCCTCCAGCACAAAAGTCAACCCTCCATCCAAAAAAATGTATGTATACTTCCCAATAACATATGCTATACGTAAATGATGGGCAAGTTTTATATCTTAAAGACCTTTCCCCAGGGACTGTGGGGGGGTAAAATTAAATCTAAAAGCATATTATTGGGTCTCTCAACTATGAACAAAATGGCCATCTCAAAATTTTGATCAAACAATTTTGGGGGAAAAAAGGCATGGGAGAGGGCCTAGTTGCCCTCTAATGTATGTGGTCACTTGAAAAGGGCAGTAGAACTTTTAATTTCCGTTCGAATGAGCACTCCTCCGATATTTTGGCATCATTGGTTCGATACGATACCTCCTGAGAAAGAAAGAAAAAAAAAAAAACAACAATAAATATATACGTATCCGTGGTCTTTGTTCTGGCCAAAAATACAGAAGTCCATATTTTTGCAGATAGGAGCTTCAACCCTCTACAGTAGGATTCTCTGATACGCTGAATCCCATGGTATTAAAGTCATTAAGATTCTATGACTATTATAAGTTATTTCTCCTCTTTTTTCAAAAATTGTGCAAATTTTCACAGGCCCTTAGCCTTTGATGAGGAACGCTGAACTTAATGAATCTTATATATTTGGAATCATATGTAGTGCAATAATGCTGCCTATATAAAGAGTGATTTTAGCACTAGGTGCATACATATATATATATATATATATATATATATATATATATATATATATATATATATATATATATATATATATATATATATATATAAAGGGGCTCATTCGATTGGAAATTCCAACGTCTATTACGTCTTTTAATATTGGATAGGAATTGGAGAGAAACCATCTCCTCTTTCCCTAAGCCCATCATTTTCCCAAATACATTAAATCAAAATTTTGTGTTGGCCATTTTATAAGCGTAGTTTAAAGGTCCAGTAGTTATATCTTTGAAGATGACAACCTCCCCCCACAGCCCACAGGGCAAGGGGTGTAAGTTGTATCGCGGGACAGACAAAGTTTTTATGGAAAGGGTGGTCGTATAAACTTTGGAGTGGGCTCATTGGATTTGAAATCAGAAGTTTTAGTTCCCTTTTTAAGATTCAAAGTAATCAGAGGGCAACTTAAAAACTATTTTCCCCAAGTGCATCCGATAGAAACTTTAAAATAGCCATTTGTTCAAATACACTCCAAAGATCACATAAAAAGGCCTTTGGGGTTGACACCCTCCCCCCCCCCAGAGTCTGGGGTCGAGAATTTTAAGTTATACCCAGTGGGCATTTAACCTTTTATGGAATGGATGGTTGTGTGAACTTTAGAGGAGGCTCATTTGATTAGAAGTTTAAAGTAATAGTTCCCATTTAAGAGTCAAAGTGATGGAGCACCACTAGACCATCCTCCCTGACACCCTTTTTTTCCCAAAGGCACCCGATCAAAATTGTGAGATAGCCATGTTGTTCCCAATAGTCCAAAGAGCATATAAAAATTCAATAATAGTGGACACAATCCTCCAGAGCCCAGGGGCAAGGGTTTTAATTTGTACCCCAGGCAAATAAGGTTTTTATGGAACAGACGGTCGTATAAGCTTCGGATCGGATGGGGCTCATTTGATTGGAAGTCACGGCAGTAGAGAGGCCTTATCCGATACTAGACGAAGTGACGTCACAGCCATACGCCTATTTCTAGGCTAATCAGAGATGTTTATGAGCCTAATGAATACCGCTGGGAATCCACCTTTCAAGGAATTTAGCATTGGATTTGCGTGATAGCCTATTTCTGTTTTGATACGATTTCACCTTGGAACATTGTACAAGAGCTTCGACTGTGTAAGAATTCATGACAGAAAAATCAATAGGATTCATGGGAATTAGAATATATCTGAGCATAGTTGTCTATACACAATGGAAGAGACAAAAATTACTTTTAGGGGATTATTTGGGCGAAACAGATTGTGACATTTTAGAGGATTATTTGGACGAAACAGGGGGGCACAACGAAATGTTGGACAAATTTAGTAACTGAATTTAGTGATTTGATGAGTTTGGGCTTATAAATAATGACTGAAAGGCCTTATTGTCCCCCTCATGAAAATTTAGGGTAATGAGAGATTACGCTCTTTCGGGGGGCACAGCGAAATGTTGGGCAAATTTAGTAACTGAAATTAGTAATTTGATGAGTTTGGGCTTATAAATAAAGCCTAAGAGGCCTTATTTTTTTCCTCATGTAAATTTCGGGTAATGAGAGATTACGCTCTTTCGGGGGGCACAACGAAATGTTGGACAAATTTAGTAACTGAATTTAGTGATTTGATGAGTTTGGGTTTATAAATAACGCCTAAAAGGACTTATTTTTCTCCTCATGTAAATTTTGGGTAACGAGACATTATGCTCCGTAGGGGGCACACAACGAAATTTTGGACAAATTTAGTAACTGGATTTAGTGATTTGATGATAAATGATGATTTGCACAACGAAATAATGCCTGAAAGGCCTTATTGTTCCCCTCTTGAACATTTAGGGCAATGAGAGATTACGCTCTTTTGGGAGGCACGACGAAATGTTAAACAAATTTAGCAACTTAATTTAGTGATTTGATGAGTTTGGGCTTATAAATAACGCCTAAAAGGCCTTATTTCCCCCTCATGTAAATTTAGGGTAATGAGAGATTACGCTCTTTTGGGGAGGAAAACGAAATGTTGGACAAATTTAGTAACTGTATTTAGTGACTTGATGAGTTTAGGCTTATAAATAATGCCCGAAAGGCCTTATTTTTCCCCTTCCTGTAAATTTAGGGTAATTAGAGATTACGCTCTTTTTTTTGGGGGGGGGGAGGGGGGACAGCGAAATGTCGGACAAATTTAGTAACTGAATTTAGCACTTCGTCATTGATTTTAGTTTAATATAAACTTTCCAGTACTATTTCATAATAAAATTCAGTGATTTAGCTGGGCTGAAATCTTCCACAATGAATAGAATAATTTAGTTGCGGGGCCAACACTTTGATTTTTGTATTGTTTTTTTTCCTGTGTCGATGATTTTAGTTTACTATAAGCTTTCAAGTACCCCTTCTTAGTAAGAATCGGGGTTTGACTAGGACTGGGTTTCTCCCACACAAAAAGGATTATTTGGTTGTGGGGGGCAACACTGATTTTTGCCATGTTCCTTTTCGCTTTGTCGGTGATTTTAGTTTAATATAAACTTTCAAGTACCACTTCATAGTAAAATTCGGGAGTTGATTTGGGCTGGAATCCTCCCAAACAAACAAGATTTGGTTGCGGGGGCAACACTTTGAATTTCGTTATGTTTTTTTTTGCTTTGTCGATGATTTTAGTTAAATATAAACTTTCAAGTACCATTTCATAGTGAGTTTCTGTGGTTGAGTTGGGTTGGGATCGTCCCACAGAAATGGGATAATTTGGTTGCGGGGGCAACACATTAAGTTTTGTCATGGTTTTTTTATCGCTTTGTCGATAATTATAGTTTATTATAAACTTTCAAGTGCCACTTCATAGTAAGATTCGGGGGTTGAGTTGGAGTAAGATCCTACCACACCGACTTATTGATTACAGTGAAAATAATATCTGTTGTTCGAATGGGTTAATGCGATGTTTCAATTGAGTTTGCTAATGAGTTGATGAATAAGCTTTTTAGATATCCATGGAAAAGTACCATCGCCTTATTGGTTACTGTTAAAGTACAGCGGACAGTGAAAAAAAAATATGTTGTTTGAATGGGCTGTTGGAATTTAATGTGCTAATGGGTTGTTGAATGGGCTTTTTAGGTATCGATGGAAAAGTACCATCGCCTTATTGGTTACTGTTAAAGCATCAGATACAGTAAAAATAAAACCTGTTGTTCGAAAGGGTTAATGGGTTGTTTGAATTTAATATGCTATTGAGTGGTTGAATTGGCTTTTAGGTACCCATACAAAAGTAACATTGCATTTTAGGTTACTGTTAAAGCATCGAGGATAGAGAAAATACAATCTGTTGTTTGAGTGGGTTAATGTGCTGTTTGAATTTAATGAGCTAATGGGTTGTTGAATGGGTTTTTAGTTACATCTCTGACTTTTTAAATAAACGTTCTAAACGTTTGACTTGCTAGCGTACCCTAAAAATAAAGGTAATATAAAAAATTAATGCATAAAATATTTTTATTGAAATAAAGACATGTAGAATATCATAGGTAGCGTGCTAGCGCTGCCTAATAAAAGAACGATGTGGGCCCAATGTGTTTTTATTTTTATTTTTTCTTCAGCCGGACACTTCGTATCGAAGAGGCTGTCGTAGAAACTTCAAAAAGGGCTCATTCGATTGGAAATTGGATTGGCTATTGCCCTTTTTAATATTCGAAAGAAATTGAAGGGCAACTAGCCCCCCCCCCCACACCCATCATTCCCCCAAACACATCCAATCAAAATTTTGAGATAGCCATTTTGTTCAGCGTAGTTGATTTTCAGATAGAAAATATCTCTTTGCGGAGGACACTCCCCCACAACCCTCGGGGCAAGGGTTTTAAGTTATGCCCTGGGGGTATATAAGAACGATGTTGGCACAATGAACCATTTATTATTTTTTTTTTCTTTAAAGTAGGGCACTTCATATGGAAGGGGTCGTCGTAAAGACTTCAAAAGGGGCTCATTCGATTGGAAATTGAGAGTTCTAGTGCCCTTTTTAATAGTCGAAAGTCATTGGAGGGCACTTAGTCCCGCCCCCACGCCCGTCATTCCCCCAAACACATCCAATCCAAATTTTCAAATAGCCATTTTGTTCAGTGTAGGCTAGCTGATTTCCAGATAGAAAATATGTTTTTGAGGAGGACACTCCCCCGTAACCCTCAAAGCCAAGGTTTTAAGTTATGGCCTGGGGTATATAAGGTTTTTATAGCAGGCGTTGTCGTAGAAACTTCAAAACAGGCTCATTTGATTGGAAATTCAAAGGGCTAGTGTCCTTTTAATAGTCGAAAGTGATTGTAGGGAAGCTAGCCCCCTCCCACGCCCATCATTACCCCAAACACATCCAATCAAAATTTTGAGATAACATTTTGTTCAGCGTACTTGATTTCCAGATAGAAAATGTGTTTTGAGGAGGACACTCCCCCACAACCCTCAGGGCATAGGGTTTTAAGTTATGCCCTGGGGGCATATAAGGTTTTTATAGAAGGCGTTGTCGTAGAAACTTCAAAACAGGCCCATTCGATTGGAAATTCAAAGGGCTAGTGCTCTTTTTAATAGTCGAAAGTGATTGGAGGGCACTTAGTCCCCCCCACGCCCATCATTCCCCCAAACACATCCAATCAAAATTTTTAAATAGCCATTTTGTTCAGTGTAGGCTAGCTGATTTCCAGATAGAAAATATGTTTTTGAGGAGGACACTCACCCGTAACCCTCAAGGCCGAGGTTTTAAGTTATGGCCTGGGGTATATAAGGTTTTTATAGCAGGCGTTGTCATAGAAACTTCAAAACAGGCTCATGCGATTGGAAATTCAAAGGGCTAGTGCCCTTTTTAATAGTCGAAAGTGATTGTAGGGCAACTAGCCCGCCCCCACGCCCATCATTCACCCATATACATCCAATCAAAATTTTGAGATAGCGATTTTGTTCAGCGTAGATGATTTCCAGATAGAAAATATGTTTTTGAGGAGGACACTCACCCTTAACCCTCAAGGCCGAGGTTTTAAGTTATGGCCTGGGGTATATAAGGTTTTTATAGCAGGCGTTGTCATAGAAACTTCAAAACAGGCTCATGCGGTTGGAAATTCAAAGGGCTAGTGCCCTTTTTAATAGTCGAAAGTGATTGTAGGGAAACTAGCCCCCTCCCACGCCCATCATTACCCCAAACACATTCAATCAAAATTTTGAGATAACATTTTGTTCAGCGTACTTGATTTCCAGATAGAAAATGTGTTTTGAGGAGGACACTCCCCCACAACCCTCAGGGCAAGGGTTTTAAGTTATGCCCTGGGGGCATATAAGGTTTTTATAGAAGGCGTTGTCGTAAAAACTTCAAAACTGGCTCATTCGATTGGAACTTCAAAGGGCTAGTGCTCTTTTTAATAGTCGAAAGTGATTGGAGGGCACTTAGTCCCCCCCCACGCCCGTCATTCCCCCAAACACATCCAATCAAAATTTTCAAATAGCCATTTTGTTCAGTGTAGGCTAGCTGATTTCCAGATAGAAAATATGTTTTTGAGGAGGACACTCCCCCGTAATCCTCAAGGCCAAGGTTTTAAGTTATGGCCTGGGGTATATAAGGTTTTTATAGCAGGCGTTGTCGTAGAAACTTCAAAACAGGCTCATGCGATTGGAAATTCAAAGGGCTAGTGCCCGTTTTAATAGTCGAAAGTGATTAGAGGGCAACTAGCCCCCTCACGCCCATCATTCACCCATATACATCCAATCAAAATTTGGAGATAGCGATTTTGTTCAGCGTAGATGATTTCCAGATAGACAATATGTTTTTGAGGAGGACACTCCCCCACAACCCTTAGGGCAAAGGTTTTAAGTTATGACCTGGGGGCATATAAGGTTTTTATAGAAGGCAGTTGTCGTAGAAACTTCAAAACAGGCTCATTTGATTGGAAATTCAAAGGGCTAGTGCCCTTTTTAATAGTCATAAGTGATTGGAGGGCAACTAGCCCCCCACCACGCCCATCATTCACCCATACACATCCAATCAACATTTTGAGATAGTGATTTTTTTCAGCGTAGATGCTTTCCAGATAGAAAATATGTTTTTGAGGAGGACACTCCCCACAACCCTCAGGCAAAGGTTTTAAGTTATGCCCTTGTGGCATATAAGGTTTTTATAGAAGGCGTTGTCGTAGAAACTTCAAAACAGGCTTATTCGATTGGGAATTCAAAGGGCTAGTGCCCTTTTTAATAGTTAAAAGTGATTAGAGGGCAACTAGCCCTCCCCCACGCCCATCATTCCCCGAAACACATCCAATCAGAATTTTGAGATAGCCATTTTGTTTCAGCGTAGGCTAGTTGACTTCCAGATAGAAAATATATTTTTTAGAAGGATACTCTCCCACAACCCTCAGGACAAGGGTTTTAAGTTATGCCCTTGGGGCATATAAGGTTTTTATAGAAGGCATTGTCGTGGAAACTTCAAAACAGGCTTATTCGATTGGAAATTCAAGGGGCTAGTGCCCTTCTTAATAGTCGAAAGTTGGAGGGCAACTAGCCCCCCCCCCCCAAGCCAATCATTCCCCCGAACACATCTAATCAAAATTTTAAGATAGCAATTTTTTAAGCGTAGTTGATTTCCAGATATTAAATATGTTTTTGAGGAGGGCACTCCCTAACAACCCTCAGGGCAAGGGTTTTAAGTTATGTCCTGGGGTGTATAAGGTTTTTACAGAAGGTGTTGTCGTAGAAACTTCGAAACAGGCTCATTCGATTGGAAATTCAAAGGGCTAGAGTCCTTTTTAATAGTCGAAAGTGATTGGAGGGCAACTACCCCTCCCCCCCACGCCCAACATACCTCCAAACACATCCAATCAAAATTGTGAGGCAGTAATTTTGTTCAGCGTAGTTGATTTCCAGATAGAAAATATGTTTTTGAGGAGGACACTCCCCCACAACCCTCATGGCAAGGATTTTAAGTTATGCCCCAGGGGCATATAAGGTTTTTATAGAAGGCGTTGTCGCAGAAAATTCAAAACAGGCTCCTTCGATTTGAAATTCAAAGGGCTAGTGCCCTTTTTAATTGTCGAATGTGATTGTAGGGCACCTAGCCCCCCCCCCACGCCCATCATTCCCCAAACACATCCAATCAAAATTTTGAGATAGGCATTTTGTTCAGCGTAGTTGAGATCCAGATAGAAAATATGTTTTTGAGGAAGACACTCCCCCCAACCCTCAGGGCAAGGATTTTAAGTTATGCCCTGGGGGCATATAAGGTTTTCATAGAAGGTGTTGTCGTAGAAACTTCCAAACAGGCTCATTCGATTGGAAACTCAAAGGGCTAGTGCCCTTTTTAATAGTCAAAAGTGAATGGAGGGCACCTAGCCCCCCCCATGCCCATCATTCCCCCAAACACATCCAATCAAAATGTTGAGACAGCCGTTTTGTTCAGCGTAGGCTAGTTGATTTTCAGATAGAAAACATGTTTTTGAGGAGGAAACTCCCCTGCAACCCTCAGGGCAAAGGTTTTAAATTATACCCTGGGGGCATATAAGGTTTTTAAAGAAGGCTTTGTCGTAGAAACTTCAAAACAGGTTCATTCGATTAGAAATTCAAAGGGCTAGTGCCCTTTTTAATAGTCGAAAGCGGTTTAGGGAAACTAGCCCCCACCCCTATGCCCATCATTCCCCCAAACACATCCAATAAAAATTTCGAGATAGCCATTTTGTTCAGCGTAGTTGATTTTCATATGGAAAATATGTTTTTGAGGAGGTAACTCCGCCACAGCCCTCAGGGTAAGGGTTTTAAATTGTGTCCTGGGGGCATATAAGGTTTTTATAGAAGGCGTTGTCGTAGAAACTTCAGAAAGGGGCTCTTTCGATTTGAAATTCAAAGGGCTAGTGTCCTTTTAAGTATTCGAAAGTGATTAATAATGATTTTTGTTGTTGTTGTTGTTTAGACCAGGACACTTTGGATCGAAGGAGTTGTCGCAGGAACTTTAAAAGGGGCTCATTCCATTGAAAATTGAAAGAGTTGATGCCCTTTTTAATAGTCGAAAGTGATTGGAGGGCAACTAATCCCCCTTCACTCCCACCCTCCCACACCCATCCTCACATTTGCCCATTATGTTTAAAAACTAAATATTGCCTTAAGATTAAATCAAAATGCACTGTGATAATGTTAATTCCCAATAAGGCATCTCAGTAGTATCCCAAGAACGATTGAGGGTATTATTTTCAAACTTACGGGGGTACATCTGCTCTTAAAATTTAACCAAATCAAAATAGCGTAAGTTTATCCAAGCTATCAAAGAAAGTAAACAGATTTTTTGCGAATGGTATCAAGTTTTCTATTTCAGGTCAACTAGAGGAGGTATAAAACTAAATTAAACCTTAATATTTGTTTCCAGATTTTTAAAAGGGTGTATGTTGTTAAAAATTGCTGAAAATTTTTCTCCAGCATACAAATAGCAGGCCAAACTATAAAGTCTTATAAAAAGAAAGGATTTAAATTATGATTTTCTTTTTCCCTGAAAAGACTATGTCAATATAAAACGAACAGAAACTAATTAAAAAAAACTTTTTCCAGAACATAAGTTTTTCAAAGAAAAGTAAAGAACTCTATTAAACAAAAAATGAGCAAAAATAAAATTAAATAATCTACCAAGCGTGAAACTACCACAAATCAGCATCGATAAATAAATGAAACCCAAAACGAACAGAAATTACAATAAGTAACCGAGTAAAACTCAAAACGAGTAGAAATTAATATAAGTTGGGCGCAAAACCCCTATGCCTTCCCAAGGCCAGAACAAATTTTGCACTTTACTGAAAAAATACAAATGAATGCGCATTGTCAGTTTAATATACATATACTGATATTTAGTAATAAAAATATTAAATTATTTGATTTATTAAAGTTATAAAATTAAAAACATTCATATTTTTTTCAGTAAAGTGCAAATTTTATTCTGGCCTTAGGAAGGCATAAGGTTTTCGAGCCAAACTTATGTAAATTTCTGCTTGTTTTGAGTTTCACTTGTTTTGTGTGCGCATGCTAAAATCATCGTTGCGTTTAATGCTGACAAGGGGAAATATTTCAATTATGAAACAAGCACTACTGGTAACACTATTGGAAATGTATGCATGCGATGTCATGACAGCGAGAGTTTAGATTTATTTGGAGTACCCAAAGCATTCTACAATGGTGATGTTGGATATGCGAGAGTGAGATATCTGGAGATGATACTGCTCAAAGAGAATGCCAACTTTGAAAATAATAGTTGACGATGAGGGGCAACTTCTTACTTATGGATCTGGTAACACGTTACCTATTGATAGATCCTATCGTCATCTTTCTGGTATTAGTATTCAACGAAAGCTAAAAAGGAGACAGGCATACTCTTCTAGCAAAATTATAAACCATATTATTTCTTTCTAACAGAATTGTTATCTGTGTAAAAATAATGTGACAATAGACAGTGATATCACAGGCAAAATAGAAAGGGCACTGGCAGACAATATTACTAATGAATATAAAAATGAATTGACGGAAAATAAAGCGCATGTGAACATTGTTGCTAATATTGATCATATAGTCAATGAACCCAATAATATCAAAGATGCAACACATATTGAACCTGTAGGTGAAACCCCTGTAAAAATTGTGTATGACTCAAAATGGATTAATGATTATTCTACCGGTTATGAACTAAGAGAAGAGAGTAACTTTAGTATCAAGAGAGAATATGATGAATTATTCTATGGAACAGATTCAAAATGTCCAAAGCTGGTCAATGATACTAATAATGTATAAAATGCATGTAATATATTTTTATTTTAATATTCTACATGTCGTTATTTCAATAAAAATATTTTATGCATTACTTTGTTAAATTTCCATAATTTTAGGGTACGCTAGCAGGTCAAAAGTTTAGAATGTTTTTTAAAAAGTCAGAGATGTAAGAAAAGGAATTTTCAGAGATAAAGATACTGCTAACATTCTCATATGGGGATACTGAAATAGGTTAACAGATTTTATACCAAAGTCTGAGCATACCCCTATACTAAGCAATACTTTTCAGAAGACATTATTCTATCGTTTCTCTCATATGGGATGTCACATCATCACTTAGAATGGACATTTCAATGTCGCTATTTCAATAAAAATATTTCATGCATTACTTTGTTATATTTCCATTATTTTAGGGTACGCTAGCAGGTCAAACATTTAGAATGTTTATTAAAAAGTCAGAGATGTAAGAAAAGGGATTTTCATAGATAAAGATACTGCTAGTATTCTCATATGGGGATATATTAGAAACTGAAATAGGTTAACAGATTTTATACCAAAGTCTGAGCATACCCCAATACTAAGCAATACTTTTCAAAAAATTATTCTATCGTTTCTATCATATGGTATGTCACATCATCGCTTAGAATGGACATTTCAATGTCGTTATTTCAATAAAAATATCATATGCATTACTTTGTTATATTTCCATTATTTTAGAGTACGCTAGCAGGTCAAACGCTTAGAATGTTTATTAAAAAGTCAGAGATGTAAGAAAAGGAATTTCAGAGATAAATATACTGCTAGCATTCTCATATGGGGATATATTAGAAACTGAAATAGGTTAACAGATTTTATAGAAAAGTCTGAGCATACCTAAATACTAAGCAATACTTTTCAAAAGACATTATTCTATCGTTTCTCTTATAGGATGTCACATCATCGATTAGAATGGACATTATTTTATTAATTTTGACTTTATACATATCCCCAATACTAAGCAATACCTTTCAAACGACATTATTCTATTATTTCCCTCACATATTTGTAAATTTATGCATGTACATCATTTGTACTCTATGATTGCACATAGACACTACGCGACTGTCAAGATTCTCTATCGCTACTTATCGAAACTACCTAGTTTATTGTATGGATTAAATCAGTAATTTTGACACATTGGAAGGATAAAGACCTGCATCTTATTTTTTTTTTAAGTGAAAATGAATTGTTCTAAGAGTGTGTTATATTTGCTAGAGTGGCAGAAACGTTACATATTTATTAAATTTAAACTAAAAAATTCTAAGCGTTTGACCTCCTAACATACCCTAAAATAATGGAAATATAACAAAGTAATCCATAAAACATTTTTATTGAAATAACGATATGTAGAATATTAAAACAAAAATATATTACATACATTATTGATATCATTGACCATTTTTAGACACTTTGAATCTGTTCCGTAGAATAATTCATCATGTTCTCTCTTGATACTAAAGTTACTCTCTTCTCTTCGTTCATAGCCGGTAGAATAATCATTAATCCATTTTGAGTCATACACAGTTTTTACCGGGGTTTCACCTACAGGTTCACTATGTGTTGCATTTTTGATATTATTGGGTTCATTGACTATATGATCAATAGTAGCATCAATGTTCATATGCGCTTTATTTTCCGTCAATTCATTTTTATATTCATTAGTAATATTGTCTGCCAGTGCCCTTTCTATTTTGCCTGTGATATTACCGTCTATCGTCACATTATTTTTACACAGATAAAAATTCTGGCACGTGGACATGATATGGTTTATAATGTTGCCAAGAGAGTATGCCTGTCTTCTTTTTAGCTTCCGTTGTATATTAATACCAGAAAGATGACGATAGGATCTATCAATAGGTAACGTATTACCAGAACCATAAGCAAGAAGTTGTCCCTCATCGTCAACTATCATTTTTATGTTGGCATTCTCTTTGAGCAGAAACATCTCCGGATATCTCACTCTCGCAAATCCACCATCCCCATTGTAGAATGCTTTGCGTACTCCAAAGAAATCTGAACTCTCGCTGTCATGACATCGCATGCATACATTTCCAATAGTGTTACGACTTGTACTTGTTTCATAGTTCAAATACTTGTCCTTGTCAGCATTCAAAGCAACGAAAATTTTATAATGCATACAAACTTTCCTCGAATAATTCATTTTCACTTGTATGATGCAGGTGTTTATCCTTCCAATGCGTGAAAACTGCTGATTTAATACATGCAATAAACTAGGTAGTGTCGATAACCTATCATAGAGTACCATTGGGACATGCGCGTAGTGTCTATAAGCAGCCATAGAGTACCATTGATACATCAGCATTAATAAAAAATAATTTTACAAGTCCAAGAAAATCCTAGTCAGAAAAAGAAAAAATGGAATAGTGCTACTTCTTCTTAATTTTTCCTGGGCTTTATGTTACAGCGAGCTGTTAATAGTAGTTCTATTTTCGTGTTTTTTGTAAGTCATTTGTACTATAACTTAACAATTTTCAGATATTTTCTTGATAAAACGTACCTTTTGTTTCCCTCAGGTGGCTTGGTATTGCAGTGAGTTGTTAGTATTAGTTGTATTTTCACCCTTTTTTTGCGCGGCAATCATACTATAGCTTAAACATTTTTAGATATTTTCTTGATAAAACGTATCTGTATTGACCTCAGGGCGCTATATGTTAAAGCGAATTGTTAGTAGTAGTTCTATTTTCATGTTTTTGTAAACCATTTGTACTATACCTTAAACATTTTCAGATATTTTCTTGATAAAATGAGTTTGTTGCTAGCAGTAGTAATAGTATTTTCGTTATTTTTGTAAGCCCTTTATTATATAGCTTAAACATTTTCAGATATTTTCTTGATAAAACGTACCTTTGTTTCCCTCAGGTCGCTTGGTAGTGCAGTGAGTTGTTAGTAGTAATTGTATTTTCACCTTTTTTTAAGACTTTCATACCATAACTTAAACATTTTCAGATATTTTATTGATAAAACGTATCTTTATAGACCTCAGGTGGCTTTATGTTACAGCGAGTTGTTAGTAGTAGTTTTATTTTCATGTTTTTTTGCTAGCCATTTGTACTATACCTTGAACATTTTCAGATGTTTTCTTGATAAAATGAGTGGGTTGTTAGTAGTAGTAATAGTATTATCATGATTTTTTTTTGTAAATCATTTTTTCTATATTCTATACCTTAAATATTTTCAGAGTGAAAATTGTGTATGACTCAGAGTGTGATAATCTTTGTTTCCCTCTGGTGGCTTGGTAGTGCATTGAGTTGTTAGTATTAGTTGTATTTTCACCCTTTTTTTACAAGGCATTCATACTATACCTTAAACATATTTAGATATTTTCTTGATAAAATTTATCTGTATTGACCTCAGGTGGCTAAATGTTACAACAAGTTGTCAGTAGTAGTTCTATTTTAATGTTTTTGTAAACCATTTGTACTATACCATAAACATTTTCAGATATTTTCTTGATAAAATGAGTGGGTTGTTAGTAGTAGTAATAGTATTTCGTGTTTTATTGTAAACCATTTATACTATAGCTTAAACATTTTCAGATATTTTCTTGATAAAACGTACCTTTGTTTCCCTCAGGTGGCTTAGTATTGCAGAGAGTTGTAAGTAGTAGTTGTAAGTGTATTTTCATCTTTTTTTGCAAAGCATTCATATTATACCTTAAACAGTTTCAGATATTTTCTTGATAAAACGTATCTGTATTGACCTCAGGTGGCTTTATGTTACAGTGAGTTGTTACTAGTAGTAGTTTTATTTTCATGTTCCTTGCAAGCCATTTGTATTATACCTTAAACATTTTCAGATATTTTCTTGATAAAATGAGCGGGTTGTTAGTAGTAGTAGTAGTATTATCATTTTTTTTGTAAACGATTTATTCTATACCTTAAATATTTTCAGAGTAAAAATTATGTATGACTCAAAGTGGGATAATGATTACTCTACTGGTTATGAACTAAGAGAAGAGAATAACTCTAGTATCAATAGAGAGCGTGATGAATTATTTTATGGAAAAGATTCAAAATGTCCAAAGCCGTCAATGATATTAATAATATATAATAATGTATATTACAGATTTTTATGTTACTATTTTAAATGTAGTTATTTCATTAAAAATATTTCAAGAATTACTTTGTTATGTTTCCATTATTTTAAAGATACGTTAGGCAGTCAAACCTTTAGAATGTTTATGAAAAAATCAGATATGTAACTAAAAACCCATTCAACAACCCAATAGCTCATGAAGTTCAATAAGCACATTAACCCATTCAAACAACAGATTTTATTTTTTGTGTCCTCTATGCTTTAACAGTAACCTAAAAGGCAGTGTTACTTTTCCATGGATAACTAAAAGCCCATTCAATAACCCATTAGCATATTAAATTTAAACAGCCCATTAACCATTTCGAACAACAGATTTTATTTTCACTGTCCTCGGTGCTTTAACAGTAACCAATAAGGCGATGGTACTTTTCCATGGGTAACCAAAAAGCCCAATCAGCAACCCATTAGCACATTAAATTCAAAACACCCAGTCAAACAGCAGATTTTATTTTCACTGTCCTCTGTACTTTAACAGTGACCAATAAGGCGATGGTACTATTCCATGGATATCTAAAAACCCTATTCAACAACTCATTAGTACACTCAATTGAAACATTGCATTAACTCATTCGAACAACAGATGTTATTTTCACTCTCCTCGGTGCTTTAACAGTAATCAATGAGTCGGTTTGGGAGGATCTTACTCCAACTCAACCCCCAAATATAACTATGAACTTGTACTTGAAAGTTTATAATAAACTATAATCATCGACAAAGCGATAAAAACATGACAAAACTCAATGTTTTGCCCCCGCAACCAAATTATCCTATTCGCTTGGGAGGATCTCAGTCCAAGTCAACCCCGAATCTTACTAAGAAGTGGTACTTGAAAGCTTATATTAAACTAAATTCATCGATAAAAAAACATGACAAAAATCAAAGTTTTGCCCCCGCAATAAAATTATAACTAAAAGCATCGACAAAGCGAAAGAAAACATGGCAAAAATCAGTGTTGCCCCCCGCAACCAAATTATCCTATTTGTGCGGGAGGAACCCAGTCCTAGTCAACCCCCTGACCTTACTATGAAGTGGTACTTGAAAGTTTATATTAAACTAAAACCATCGACACAGCGAAAAATAACTTGATAAAAATCAAAGTGTTGCCCTGTCAACCAAATTATCCTATTTGTGTGGGAGGATCTCAGCCCAACTCCACCGCCGAATCTTACTATGAAGTGGTACTTGAAAGTTTATATTCAGTTACTAAATTTGTCCGACATTTCGTTGTCCCCCCGCCCCCCCCCATAAAAAAGAGCGTAAGCTCTCATTACCCCAAATTTACAGGAGGGGAAAAATAAGGCCTTTCGGGCATTATTTATAAGGCTAGGAACTTCACTTATTATTACTACTTTTCTATTATACGGACCCCATTCCAAGTAATTATGCATGGAAATTTCGCCAGGATACAAATTTTACCTAAAACTGTGACACCTGGTCGTGCCAAATCTTGCCTGTGCGGGAATGTCGCCTAAAATTGCGACACCTGGTCGCAAAACGAGGAAATCGCCGTTAAACATTCTTCTTGAACCTATGGAAGAAAGAATAATCCCTGGGATGACTTTGAAAGTAGTAACCCCCCACTTCTAAAGTGTTTCCACTCAAATGAAAAAGCTGCTTCAAGAATTACAATAAGTGTTATATATGCTTATGCTAACAGTAGAATTTAAGTACGGAACGATGCGCAAATGAATTACGAAAACCAATCACGAAAAAAAGTGCTAGTGGGATATTAGGACAGCGTAGGGGCGTTTTAATAGGAATCCAAGCAAGGGTTTCACAATTAGCGTCTTATCCTTCCCCCTCGTTAAGGCATGTATCATTTGGTTATTTGTTTTGATCTTACATGGAGGCCCATCATTTAGGGACAAGGGGAAGGCACTGGCTCCCCTAATTTCGGTAATGTTCTTTGTATTATTCTTGTATTCCTTATAATAACATAATTTTAATGACTAATTATCCTAAAATTTTGGGGGCCTGAGAAGCAGAAATAACGAAAATATATTCCTTTGTGAGAAACTATAAGTTCTTTTCAGCACTGGAGGGGAAAAATTACAATAATAATTACATTTAACAACAACACAAATTTTTTTAAATTATATTTAGTATACAACTAAAATTCGTTAATGTCCTTCAGTTTTCTAAAACCTCTATACGATTTTCACAGTATATTCTACTATCGTCTCGCTTAATTACAAGAAGTACTAACGCTCAGGCATGTTTGCGAACAACCATAGATTTATTACTAACCCATTAATTTTTACTGAAACAATTAAATATTTTAGCTTGGGAAAAAATAAAATTGAACTAATCAAACAGTTCGTGGTAACGAACTGTAAGTAAGGAGCGACCTGGCTCAATGGTAACCGAAACTCTAGAAAACGGGTTTTTGATACCAATAGATACATCAAAAGAATCAGATTTCAATGCTGATTTCAAATATATAATTTTCATCAAGTTTAGAGCTACCTATCAAAAGTTACGCGCCTGAGAAAATTTGGCTGATTTTCGAAAAAAGGGGGAAACACCCCCTAAAAGTTATAGAACCTTAATGAAAATCACACCATCATATTCAGCGTATCAGAAAACCCTCCTATAGAGTTTTCAAGCTCCTATCTACAAAAATGTGGAATTTTAAATTTTTTGCCATAATAAAGATCACGGTTGCTTTTTTATTTGTTTTTTTTTTTGTTTTTTTTTTACCCAGGGGTGATCGTATCAAACCATCGGTCCTAGAATATAGTTGGAGGGCTCAATTGAATGAAAATTAAAATTTATATTTCCCTTTTTAAGTGACAAAAAAAATGGAGGGCAACTCGGCCCCCTCCCACGCTTATTTTTTTCCCAAAGTCACCCGATCAAAATTTTGAGATAGCCATTTTGTTCAGCATGGTCGAAAATATGATAAATATGTCTTTTAGGATGACTTAATCCCCCGAATTTCCCAGAGGGAGGGCTAAAAGTTATGAACTTTACCCAATGTTAACATATAGTATTGGTTATTGGGAAGTATACAGAAGTTTTCAGGAGGTTTTTTTTCTGGTAGTGGGAGGGAAGGGTGGGTCGGTGGTTATTTTGGAGGATCTGTTCATGATGGAAGTTTTCATGGGGGAAGGGAAATTGCAATGAAGGGGGCGCCGGACTAGCCAGCATTATTTATCGGTTATTGGGAAGTATACAACCATTTTCAGGAAGGATTTTTTCTGGAGGGGGGGGGGGCGATAGGAGGGGATTACTCTGGAGAATATTTTCGTGGAGGATGTTTATTTGGGGTAAGGGACATTTCTATGAAGGGGGCGCCGGATTTCCAAGCATTATTTAAAAAACGATCAGAAATTAAATAAATAAAAAAACAAGTTTTTTCAACTGAAATGTAAGAAGTAATATTAGAACTTAAAACGAACAGAATTTATAACGTATGTGAGGGGGTTCTCCCCCAAGTCAATACCTCGGTCTTTACGCTACAGTTTTTTTTTGTGCTTTCAAAAGAGCTATCTATTGTAATTAAAAGGCCTTTGTGATTAAGGGGTTTGTGAATCAAAATTTTTTTTTAACTTTTAACGTAAAGAGCGTGGTATTGACTAAGGGGAGAACCCCTTCATATACGTAATAACATATACGTAATAAAAAACAATAAAAAAACAAGCGATACGGCTCAATAGTAATCGAAACTTTTAAAAACGGAATTTTGATGTCAATAAATGTATCAAAAGAATGTGTTTATAATGCTGATCCTAAATATATAAATTTTATTAAGTTTAGTATTGCTCATCAAAGGCTACGAGCCTGAGAAAATTTACTCGATTTTGTAAAGAGGGGGGAAACATCCCCTACAAGTGAAAGAATTTTAATAAAAATCACACCGTCAGATTCAGCATAAAAGAAAACCCTATTACATAGGTTTCAAGCTCATATCTGCAAAAATCTGCAACTCTGTATTTTTGGCCAGAAGAAAAATATACGAATATAGAAGTTAGTTACGTAAGTTAATTGGTAAAGACATCCATTTAGCAAAAGAAAAGTAAAATTTTTATGCAAATAAAAGCTGCATTAACTAAAAAACGATCAGAAATTAAATAAAAAAAAGTCTTTTTTTAACTGAAAGTAAGGAGCGACATTAAAACTTAAAACAAACAGAAATTATTCCGTATGTGAAAGGGGCTGTCCCCTCCTCAACGCCTCGCTCTTTACGCTAAAGTTTGACTCTGTCTCACAGCTTTATTTTTAAAAAAATAAAAAAAATTAGCGTAAAGAGCGAGGCGTTGAGGAGGGGACAGCCCCTTTCATATACGGAATAATTTCTGTGCGTTTTAAGTTTTAATGTCGCTCCTTACTTTCAGTTTAAAAAACTTGTTTTTTTTATTTAATTAGCCTTAAATACCGAAAGAAAAATTATTAAGCATTCAAAGTATGAAAATCTAACTGAGACACAAACTCAAATAAAGCTATGATGGTTGCAGCAGCAGCTGCGAACATGGTTGCAACTATAGCTCCAACCTAGTAAAGAGTGAACTACGGCTCAAATTTGTATTAAATTTTTTTAAACGTGGTTTCAAAGAAACTACAGTGAAACAGGTATTCAATTCCAATACATTTTAGGATTGTAATTTTTTATATGGATTTAAAATCTGTGTGTGTTTAAAATTTTATCATAATTTCCATTATGAAAACGTATTTTTGAGAATTCCAATAGGAGCCTGAAATCCCTCAAAAGTGTGAGCTGGAAACTTAAAATGAACCAATATTATTTCTTTGGAGTTTATAGAATATATATCTGCACAAGTAGTTCAAAGAAACTAACTCATGACTGTGGTGCCAATGGAGGGGGGAGGTCAGCATTTGCCCATAGAATTTTTTGCGCAATCCCTAGGTTTTAAAAAAATAACGTCCCATGAATTTTCACTGAAAATGCCTTTTTTAGGTATTCCCATTGAAACGTTTTAAGAATAGCAATAAAATTATCCCCCCCCCTTAATATTGTATTGACACTACTGACTCATGATGTTCCCCTTTACCTGTAGAGTTCTGAATTAGTAGTCCTTTACTGAAACACAAAACCCTACTAAAAAATAGAGTGCTCTCTTAGCAGTAGAAGTCTTTACTTAGCCAACAGAAAATAAAAGACTAATTTATAAGGCTTTCAGTATTTTTTCACCAGCCCTCATATTGATAGTTTTAGTATACGATATTAATTATCAAAAAAAACTCAATCCTGCTGAGTTTTCAGTGAATTTCTAGTTTTTTGGAATTTCTCTCTTTATTTCATCAGAACTGTTTTTAATTAACTTTGTAAAAATACACTTATAACCGACACTGATTAACTGCTTCGTTGTGACTTACATCCATTTTTTTCCGATGTGTAGACAAACCAGAAGTTTCAGTTTAAGAATTATATTTAGCTTTATTAGCTTACAGTAAATCACAAATGATATTTTGGGGTTTTGATGTGGTATGAACACCAACATTATTTTTGGTAGTTTGTTTTACAGTGTTCACTTCATTATTGTTTTGTAATTTTGTTTTAGTTTGACTTCATTGTTAATACTCCTTGGCTTAAAGTTTATCATCCCTATTCAAGTTCCCGTATGTTGTTTTTCTAATTTTCTAAGATTTTAATATATTAATGGAAAACAAAAATTTTAATATTAACCCATAGCTCAGATTCAGTTCTATCCCTTTATCGAATTACAAATTCGAAATTTGGAACCCAGCGTTTTTTGTGTTGTAGTTCTTAGGAATTAGTTGAATATTTCAGAAAAAAAATTCTTATCTTTTAATCAAGTTTAGATCTTTTTGTAAGAAGAAGTTTGAGTAACATAATTATGGCTCGGTAACTGGACGAGTCTGAGACTAATGAATTCAATGATGCAAGTACCTTGTCCTTTTGGTATAAGTTACCGCTGTGTGGCTCATTTTTTCATTCATTTTCGAGATGGGTTTTAAAATAACTTATTGTTTTGCATTGACAATTTTTTTAACCTAAAAATGGGCCAATAACCTGTTTTGATCAGCCTAAGACTTTTTTCATTAAGCCCTTGAAGCAAGGGATTCCAATGCAAAACAAAGAAAAGAAAAAAGAATCATTCAGCCGAAAACAGGGTCCGTAAATTGTTATGTAGCAAAGCATTACCTTTAAGCTATAAAAAGAGCGAGAATTACTATCTAACTCATTATTTAAAGGTCTTTTTAAGTAGGGAGCTCTCCGAACTTCAATTTAGATACATTTGGAAAACTTAAGGGCAATTTGTTTAATGTTCATGGAAAAACTTTCAATTATTTCTACACGACGTAAGAACGATCACAACAATGAGAGGGGCTACGCGAGCGGTGGTAGTTGCCCCCATAAAATTTTAGACTTGCACTCTTTTGGACCAAAAATCACTCTTTTTGGGCCTTGATTTGCACCGTTTTGAGACGTCGGCAGTTGCCAACCGTCATTTGACTAGTTAACAAATAAATAAATTTAAGCCTGATTAACTGTATACCTGTTTGGAATATACTACAAGCGAAATACTTTTGAACAGGCAACTTAAACTCGTGAGATAATTTTATTTAAATTGCGAGATAACTTTATATACATTTTATATTGACGAGTTTATTCAGCTGTTTTTTGAAGAATTTGCATTTTAACAAAAGTGGCCCAGGGGGACTGTTGGATTTATTACATGAAAGTGGCCCTTCCGTGTAAGTTTCACTCAATCCCTTTTTATCTTGATTGAGCAGGTAGAGCGGTATTAACTGGTAGCAACATGTCAGTGAAGAAAGGCCAATTTTGGCCTTTAGATGGTACCAATTGCCATATAAACGAGCTTCAAAGTTTGATTTCAAAGCTTCAAAATGAAATTAAAGTACTGTAATAAGATAATAACCTAGTAAAGACTGAGCTGGTTTATGCCAAGACTACTACCCTGCGATCGGAAAAATATGTTCGAAGAAATAATATTCTTATTCACGGCGTCAAAGCTCCGAGAGGAACAGAAAACCTTCAAGAAACTGCAGTGACATTTTTTCAGTCCAAAGTTCAAATTACTGATGCTGATTAGCAGCGTAAGGGTGCAAAGTATTACATTTTTAAGAGAACATCCCCCCCCCAAACTTGGAGCCTGGCCAAGCCTTTGAAGTAATTCACAAAAGCAGAAAGGTCTCAAGCCAATCAAGGTTGCAACGGTAGCTGCAACCTAGTAAAGAGCAAACCACAGCCTATAGTAACCAACAATAAAAAAACACGTTTAAAAGAAAACTACCAAGTGAAAAAAATTCCATCTGACACTAATTCATGAATGGTAAATATTATTTCAGTTTGTCTTAAAACTAAAAGTTTATTGCGAAAAGAATTTGTGGTGATTAAAAAAAAATCTGAAATTTCTCGAAAATGGCGTCTGATCAAAATGAAAAGTCTACCATTGGAATCAGCATGGTCCAAAACCTGGCTTTGGGAAATTATATCCCCTTCCTTGAATAACAAAGAAAATGACTCTTTTTGCATGGGTAGCGCTGATCTGTTTCCCGTTGTTTTTTTTTCGTTTTTATTTTCTAGCAAGGCTAGGGGGTGACCAAGAATCATAGAGAGATGTGTAATAGCTCAGTCGAACGGAAATTAAATTTGCTAGTGCCCTTTTTAAGGGACCAACAACATTGAAGGTTAACTAGCCCCCTTCCCTAAAGGCCTTCTCCCCCCCCCCCAAAGTCATTCAATCCCAATTTTGAGATAGCCATTTTGTTCAACATAATTCAAAGGTCCAATATTTTTGGTTTTAGTGATGACATGACCCTCCATAGCCCCTGGAGAAAGGTCTGCAAACTATATCGGTATCGGACGTATTTATATTACGCGTACCGGTATTGGCGTACTGTTATTGGGCGTATTGGTATTGCAGGTATTTAGACATATTTTTAGTAGCTCATATAAGAGATATTACTCATATCTTCGTCCTTCATATAAACTAAACCATCAACAAATTCAAAATGGCACTAAAAACGGCACTTTTGGTGCCATGTCTCAAGTGGAAAAGCTGCGATGAGTTAGCTACCAGAGCTTTTTAGAGTGACGTTTAATGGCTCGTTTGAAAGTTATTGCTTATATCTACGTGATGTTTATCAATTCTACTATCCGTAAATGTGATATAGCTCTAAAAACAACACTTTTGATTTCACTTCTGAAGAAGAAAAGCTTGGAAATATAAAATGATATGTAATCCTTAACTGGAGGTTTGCAAGAACACCTCTCGTATGTTCCTCCTCCAAGTCCCCTTAATGAACTACGCAATTAAGATACAAAGAGTTTTTATCAAATTAAATTACTAAAGGTGTGCTTCTGCTAGTACAGCGTTCGACTTTGAATTAGTGTCTTTCGTTCGATTCCTGCTTGGGTGTTTTTTGTTTTTTTTCAATCATGGTTTTCTCCCTTCTAAGATATCATTTTCAGATAATTTTACTGTTGTTGTAAATGTGATGCACTCATTTTTAACGCATGTCAGTTGTATAGGTGTATGCAGATTGAACGGCTAGTACTCCCTGGATCCAAGTATGCAGTTCGAGTGGCCCGTATCCTCACAATAGCGTATCATTCTGAGCGCACACATATCATAACATTCCAAGAGCCTAGGAAGTGTTATAAGAGAAAGACCATCCAAATTATTGCATGCACTTTAATCGCACATATATAATAACATTCCAAGAGGCATGTGCTATAAGAGAAAGACCATCCAAAGCATTACATTCACTTTAAGCACACATATCCTAACATTCCGATCGCACACATCTGGTCTTATCTCAATTTGCACTATGACAAGGCATTCTTGAAAAATACTATTACTTCAACGGGGCCCATAGGAATCTCAGCCAAAGATTTTGATATAAAAGAATGGTCGCCCTGGTTCAAGTATGTTGCTCAATAATAGAATTGAGTTTGTAGTGACATGTTGTCTAATAAACGAAGTTTTGATATGGATTCTAATATACAATTGGTAGAGATCTTTTTGTACACTAATGGTATCTACTTGATTATAGATTATTGATTATTGATAATTGCTTATGATATATCTGAGTTTCGTATGACAAATATGTTGTTCAATAATAGAATTGAGCTTGAAGTAACATGTTGTATAATAAACGAAGTTATGTTATGAATTCTAAAGATCTTTTTGTACACTAAAGATAACGAGCCGATTATTGATTATTGACAATTGATAATTGATTATGACATATCTGAGTTTCGTTTGACAAGTCTGCTTTTCAATAAAAGAAATGAGTTTGAAGTGGTATTATGTCAAATAAACGAAGTTTTGAAATGGATTTTAATATGCAATTGGTAGAGATCTTTTCGTACTCTAATGATATCGACCCAATTATTGATTATTGATAGTTGATTATGACTACAACAGGGCAGGTATCAGTATTGTAATGTAATGGTCCTGTGCATATCGGTTTTCTGTTACCGGGCTTGTGCATGAGTTCGGGCCCACACATCCTCATCCAGGGTCCCCAAGTATCCCATGTGGGCACTAAGGCCCCACTTCATGCCCTTCTCCAGGCCTCTCAAGTTTTTTGCCCCCCTTTTTTTAAATGAATTTCTTCTACTTCTTTTCCATGTCTTAAAATCACATCAAATATACTTATGTTAAAATCACGTCAAATATACTCTTAGCAAAAAAATCACCTATGATACTTTAAAAGTAAAAATGAGGATGATATTAATATGTGAGTCGTAATTTTTTTTTTATTAGAAAAATGATGTCTGTAGTGAAGTTTTCTTATTGACTTATTTTTTTATTGAAGTAAAACTGAAATTTTTCAACTTTTTTTTCATCTCCAAGTTACCAAAGCTTCCAGGTATAAAGAAAATAATCTTAATTTGACCTAAGGTACATGGATCCCAGAGACGAAAAAACCTTTTAATTTCATGTCGTTGATACCAAAACTTCCCAATATAAAGAAAATCTTAATCGGACCTAAGGTACGTGGATCCAAGAGACGAATAAACACTTTAATTTCATGTCATTGGTAGCAAAAGTTCCAAATATACAGAAAAACTTACAAAAGCATTGTTTTAGGTATGATTGGACCTAAGACTCATGGGTCCAAGAGATGAAAAACTTCTCAGTTTCATGTCCTTAATAGCAAACTTCCAAATATGAAGAAAAATCATTTTTAGACTTATGGCACATGGATCCAAGAGACAAAAAACGTTTTAATTTCTTGTCATTGGTACCAAAACTTCCAAATGTAAAGACAAATCTTAATTCAACCTAAGGCACATAGATCCTGGAGACGAAAAAACATTTTAATTCCATGTCCTTGATACCAAAACTTCCAACTATAAGGAAAGATCTTAATTGGACCAAAGGCCCTTGGATCCAAGAGATAAAACACGTTTTAATTTCATGTCCTAGGTAGCAAGACTCCCAAATATAAAGAAAATCTCAACTGGACCCAATATACATGGATCCAAGAGACGAAAAAACATTCTAATTTCATGTTAAAGACATTTCAAAATAAAGTGTAATATTTCTTTAAATAGAGATTTGGGGGAATATTCGCTTAATGCCCTATGCACAAATTTAATTAAAAATGATTTAACTAATTATATTAAAAAAACAGTAAATAATTCCACTCAACCTGTTACGAATAGACCATCTAGGCTGGCTGCCAAGAAGGCGAGATTAGCTCTAAGAGCTTGTCTGTAAGTATTTTTATTCCATTTGAATGAATTGTTCTTTTTCCACTTCGCTTGGTGTACCAGTCCTGGTTGAACTTCCTTGAAGTAATGATATTAGGGCTGTTTTGAAAATTTAAAAGAAAACTCTTTTCAGTTTTAATGATCGAATTTTAATGTAAGTTTCTTTTATATTGATTTTTCTTCGTTTGTTTTGCTGAGGACGGCCCTTGGATATAGGGTCGAAATATTCATTTAAAAGTTGCGTTCCACTTTCTTGTATAAAAAAATTCCCTGTTGTTCTACTTATTGTTTAGGATGGAAAGGCAGTGTGGTCTTCGTCGCTATTTATTTGTCTTCATATTTGGAAGTTTTAATATCAAGGGAATGAAATTAAAAAGTTTTTCGTCTCTTGGACCCATGTGTCTTATGTCCAATCATACCTGAAATCTGTGGTTTTCTGAGATTTGTCTTTATATTTGGAAGTTTTCCTACCAATGACATGAAATTAAAATATTTTTTCATCTCTTGGATCCATGTACCTTAGGTCAAATTAAGATTTTTCTTCATATCTGGAAGTTTGGTACCAAGGACAGGAAAAAAAGTTGAAAAAAATTTCAGTTTCACTTGAATAAAAAAATAAGTCAATAAAAAACGTCACTACAAACATTATTTTTCTATTAGAAAATTTGCGACTGACATATTTATATCATCCTCATTTTGTACTTTTAAAGTATTACAGGTAATTTTTTTGCTAAAAGTATATTTCATGTGATTTTAACACACGAAATAAAGCTGGAAAGAATTCAGTAAAAATAGGGGGAGGAACTTGGGGGAGCTGAAGGGTGGCATGGAGTGGGGGTTTGGTGCCCTGGTGAGGGACTTGGGGGCCCTGGGTGAGACTGTAGGGGTCCAAAGTCAAGCGCAAGCCCGGTAATAGAAATCGATGTGCACAAAACTATTATATTACAGTAATGATACCTGCCCTGTTAAAGTCATAATTAATTATCAGCTATCAATTATCGGATCAATACCATTGGAGTACAAGAAGATCTCTACCAATTGTTTATTAGAATCCATATCAAAACTTCGTTTATAAGACATAATATCACTTCAAACTCAATTCTATTATTTAAAAACATACTTGTCGAATGAACTTCAAACAAAATTCCATTCTTGAACAATATACTTTTCATACGAAACTCAGATATTTCTTTAGCAATTATCAATAGTCATTGATCAATAATCGACTCCATAAAATTAGTTTACAAAGAGCTCCCTACTAATTGCATATTAGAATCCATATCAAAAATTCGTTCATTAGACAACATGTAAATTCAAACTCAATTCTATGATTTAAAAACATACTTGTCAAACGAAGCTCAGATATATCATAAGCAATTATCAATAGTCAATAATCAACTCAATACCATTAGTGTACAAAAAGATCTCTACTAATTGCATATTGGTATATATGAAAACTTCGTTTATTAGACAGCATGTAACTTAAAACTCAATTCTATTAATGAAAAACATACTTGAACCAGGGCGATCCTTCTTTTATATCAAAATCTTTAACTGAGATTCCTATGGGCCCTGTTAAAGTAATAGCATTATCCAAAAATTTCTTATCTTAACGAAAGTTGAGATAAGACCAGATGTGGGCGCTCGGAACGTTAGGATATATGTGCACTTTAAATGCATACAATGATTTGGATGGTTTTTCTCTTATAACACCTGCTGGCCTCTTGGATTGTTATGATATGTGTGCGCTCTGAATGATACGCTATTGTGAGGGTACTGGCTGCTCAGACTGTATACAATACAGGGATCCTGGGGATACTGGCCGCTCATTCTGCAAACACCTATACTACTCATGTCCTAGGAAGGTAGCTGTTCAGTTATGTTTTTTCAAAGGGGAATATAGGTCATCCAGTTCATGGTTTGCAACGACATTCTGAGTAGATCACTAAATCCATACCCGAACAAATGGCGTAATTTTGTCAAAATCCCGTATGGTTGGTTGAAGTTGGAGCCAAATAAAAAATGTAAAGATTTACTGAAGAAAACTGACCTATTTCAGTGGATGCTTGAATTATGCAGGCTCAGCTTAGTTTTTGGCAATATTTTTGGAGAATTAAAGTTTAAGCAGGGAGGGGGGGGGACGGGGGTCTAAGATCTGGGAGGGTAAGTTGCCCCCTCTTCCCCATAGTAAATTATACTCCTGGCCCAAACCCCTTGCCACCTAGTGGTTGGAGAAGTGTAGGCATGTGGTTTTTGAACCACTCAAAGTTGTAAATTAAAAGAAGGATTACTTAATGTTATACTTATTTATTCAAATTGTTTACTTGACCATTCCACTCGTAATATTCAAGATTGTGCATCTAAAGAGAAAGAAAGACAAATGAAAACAGTTCTGTAGGAGAATTTGGGTAATTCTTCCCAAAATTTTTGACATTAAAACAAACTTAGTTTATAGTACTATTTATCGTACCTACACAAGAAATGATCTTTGTTTGAAATTTTCATTCATTTCTGAGTAAAGACGGGCCTTTTACTTAGGGACAGGTCAAATTAATCCCTAAGCCGAAAGACACATATCTGTTGAGCTAGCGAAATGTTCCACAAGTACGTCAATATACAAACCTGTCCACTCAGCTAACCTTAAGTGTGATTCAATTTGATTTTCTAAAACAAAGAATTAAAGATCTTTTTCTCCTTTATTATTTTTTTTTCTTACAAAAATAAACGACAATATGTTTTGATTTTTTTTTCACTCTAAACCTATTTTTTTCTTCAAATCTTTTACGGCTTCTTAGTTCAGCTCATTAATAAGGGTTGAGGTGTCTTATCCCCCCTAGACTAGAGATGATTAGAAATTATAAAAAAAAAATAAGTTTTCAACTGAAATCACGGACCAACATTAAAACTTAAAACAAACAGAAACTATTCGGTATAAATAAAAAAGGTCATAGCAGTGTTATTTCTAAATCAAACTCTAATCAAAAACGAGCATAGATTATGCTAATGTTAAAAAAACAAAGTTTATCCGCAGGAAGTAAATAGCAAATTTTAAACTTAAAACGAACAAAAATCATTACTTCACAGCCTATTTAACATATATCAATAAAACTAATACAAATAAATCAACAGGTGATATTTCCCTATGTTTGTAGGATTACAGAAAACTAGCACTTTACTGAAAACACAAAACAATATAGGAGTTCTGGTATGAGTAGGGATGACACTAGTACTCCCACGAGAACACCGTGCTGCCATCTACAATTGAGTCTAATGGTACCTAACCGCATAGACAATTTTATTGACTCGTGACGGGAGTTCATATATGGGCATAGACTCCCTAGGGGAAATGGATTTCCGAGAAATTGATTTGTTGGTGTTCGTCCAGGAGAATTTACTCCGGGCGAAGTTTACACATGCGCTTTCAAGGTCAATTTATTTGTTGGTGTTCGTCAAGAAGAATTGTCTCCGGGCGAAGTTTGCACATGGGCATTGACGTGTTTTGATCTTAGAGATGAAGAGACTAACGCGGGAAAGGGTTTCCTAGGAATTTCAAATGTGACAGCACAGGGATGCCAAAACAAAAGGAACACGCACAAATTACGTTTAGGGATTATTTGGGTGAAACCGTTTTGAGACATTTTAGAAGATGATTTGGGCGAAACAGTTAGAGACATTTTAAAAGATGATTTTAGAAGATGATTTGGGGTGAAACTCTGTGGTCGTTATAATACACAAGTTCTATTTGAACAGTGTTGTGAGGTCCTCTACCCCAACCCCAAAGGGCCCCGATCCCCCTACCCTAACTCCGAAGGAACCCCCGGCCCCCAAAGGTCCCCCGGCACCCCAAAGCCCCCCCCCATTTTTTAATACTTTGTTAAGTGCAGTTGAGACATAGAAGGGCCCCCCACATTTCAAAATGCTTTATTATATCTTTTCAGAACAAGTTTCTTTCTTAATATTCCCTCCTAAACCCATTTTACAAGTTGATGTACTCATCCTTTTCACCACAACTTTACCTTACGAATTTTTGAATACCCCAACGCCAAGCAGTACTTTTCAAAAGACTTTTTTATATTATTTCAGAACAAGTTCTTTATGTAATGTCCCGCCTAAACCAATTTTACAACTTGAAGTACTCATCCTTTTCACCCACAACTTTACTTTATGGCTTTTTGAATATCCCATCACCAAGCAGTACTTTTAAAAAGACTTTTTTATATTATTTCAGAACAGGTTCTTTACGTAATGTCCCTCCTAAACCAATTTTACAACTTGAAGTACTCATCCTTTTCACCCACAGCTTTACTTTATGGCTTTTGAATATCCCATCACCAAGCAATACTTTCAAAAGGCTTTTTTATATCTTTTCAGAATAAAAATCAAATATTATTAATAAAATCACATGTATTTTAAATGTGTGCATCAAAGTAACAACAATTTTCTTTAATAACACCAAACGTTTACTGAACACACAAACTTTTCTCTTAAAAATAATATTTTTCATCAATGATAGCACTTTTAGTGTTCAAACCAGCAAGTTTTCTGTCAAAGATACCAAATTTTTTCTTAGAAGTAACGTTTTTTGACTGTGATAACAACTTTTCTGTCAGAAGTATCAAGTTCTGCCTAACATTAACACACCTTCTCATCAAAGTAACGACATTTTACCTTAATACCAATATTCTTTTACTGAACACACACAAATTTCTCATAGAAATAATATTTTTCATCAGTGATAACACTTTTTCCGTTCGAACTAGCAAGTTTTCTACCAAAGATAGCAAATTTTTTCTTAGAAGTAAATTTTTTGACTCTTAGAAATAAGGTTTTTCATCAATGATAACACTTTTTCTGTTCGAACTACCAAGTTTTCTGTCAAAGTTACCAAATTTTTTCTTAGAAGTAACATTTTGTTGACTGTGATAACAACTTTTCTGTCAGAAGTAACAAGTTCTGCTTAACACTAACAAACCTTCTCATCAAAGTAACGACAAAGAACACACACAAATTTCTCAAAGAAATAATATTCTTCATCAGTGATAACACTTTTTCCGTTCGAACTAGCAAGTTTTCTACCAAAGATACCAAATTTTTTCCTAGAATTAAATTTTTTTTCTGTGGTAACAACTTTTCTGTCAGAAGTAGCAAGTTCTGCTTAACACTAACAAACCTTCTCATCAAAGTAACGACATTTCACCTTAATACTAACATACTTTTACTGAACACACACAAATTTCTCTTAGAAATAATATTTTTCATCAGTGATAACACTTTTTCTGTTCGAACTAGCAAGTTTTCTAACAAAGATACCAAATTTTTTCTTAGAAGTAACATTTTTTTATTTTTATAACAACTTTTTTGACAGAAGTAGCAAGTTTTGATTAAAACTATCAAACCTTTTCATCAAAGTAACGACATTTTATCTTAATACTAACATACTTTTAATGAACACACACAAATGTTTCTTAGAAGTAAATTTTTTTTATTAAGATAACAACTTTCTGTCAGAAGTAGCAAGTTTTGCTTAACACTAACAAACCTTCTCATCAAAGTAACGACATTTTACCTTAAAACTAACTTACTTTTACTGAACACAAACAAATTTCTCTTAGAAATAATATTTTTCATCAGTGATAACACTTTTTCTGTTCGAACTAGCAAGTTTTCTACCAAAGATACCAATTTTTTTTTTAGAAGTAACATTTTTTTACTGTGATAACAACTTTTCTGTCAGAAGTAGCAAGCTTTGCTTAACACTAACAAACCTTCTCATCATTTAACGACATTTTACCTTAATACTAACATAGTTTTACTGAACACACACAAATTTCTCTTAGAAATAATATTTTTATCAGTGATAACACTTTTTCCGTCCGAAATATCAAGTTGTCTACCAAAGATACACAAATTTTTTCTTATAAGTAACAATTTTTTGATTGTGATAACAACTTTTCTGTCAGAAGTAGCAAGTTTTGCTTAACACTAACAAACCTTCTCATCAAAGTTACGACATTTTATCTTAATACTAATATACTTTTAATGAACACACACAAATTTTTCTTAAAAGTAACATTTTTTTTATTGAGATAACAACTTTCTGTCAGAAGTAGCAAGTTTTGCTTAACACTAACAAACCTTCTCATCAAAGTAACGACATTTTACCTTAAAACTAACTTACTTTTACTGAACACAAACAAATTTCTCTTAGAAATAATATTATTCGTCAGTGATAACACTTTTTCTTTTCGAACTAGCAAGTTTTTTATCAAAGATACCAAATTTTTTTTTTAGAAGTAACATTTTTTTATTGTGATAACAACTTTTCTGTCAGAAGTAGCAAGTTTTGCTTAACACTAACAAACCTTCTCATCAAAGTAACGACATTTTACCTTAATACTAACATCCATTTACTGAACACACACAAATTTTTCTTAGAAGTAATATTTTTTGGAATGAGATAACAACTTTCTGTCAGAAGTAGCAAGTTTTGCTTAACACAAACAAACCTTCTGATCAAAGTAACAACATTTTATCTTAATACTAACATACTTTTACTGAGCACATACAAATTTCTCTTAGAAATAATATTTTTCATCAGTGATAACACTTTTTCTGTTCGAACTAGCAAGTTTTCTACCAAAGATACCAAATTTTTTCTTAGAAATAAAATTTTTTTGACTTTGATAACAACTTTTCTGTCAGAAGTAGCAAGTTCTGCTTAACACTAACAAACCTTCTCATCAAAGTAACAATATTTTACCTCAATACTAACATACTTTTAATGAAAATACACAAATTTCTCTTAGAAATAATATTAAATTTTTTCTTATAAGCAACATTTTTTTGACTGTGATAACAACTTTTCTGTCAGAAGTAGCAAGTTCTGCTTAACACTAACAAACCTTCTCATCAAAGTAACGACATTTTACCTTAATACTAACATACTTTTACTGAACACACACAAATTTATCTTATAAATAACATATTTAGTCAGTGATAACACTTTTTCTTCTCGAATTAGCAAGTTTTCTACCAAAGATACCAAATTATTTCTTAGAAGTAACAATTTTTAATTGTGATAACAACTTTTCTGGCAGAAGTACCAAGTTCTGCTTAACACAAACAAACATTCTCATCAAAGTTACGACATTTTATCTTAGTACTAACATACTTTTACTGAACACGCACAAATTTCTCTTGGAAGTAACATTTTTTTATTGAGATAACAGCTTTTCTGTCAGAAGTAGCAACTTCTGCTTGACACTAACAAACCTTCTCATCAAAGTAACGAAATTTTACGTTAAAACTAACTTAATTTTACAGAACACAAACAAATTTCTCTTAGAAATAATATTCATCGTCAGTGATAACACTTTTTCTGTTCGAACTAGCAAGTTTTCTGCCAAAGATACCAATTTTTTTTCTAGAAGTAATATTTTTTGACTGTGATAACAACTTTTCTGTCAGAAGTAGCAAGTTTTCCTTAACACTAACAAATCTTCTCATGAAAGTAACGACATTTTACCTTAAAACTAACATACTTTTACTGAACACACACAAATTTTTGTTAGCAGTAACATTTTTAGGAATGAGATAACAGCTTTCTGTCAGAAGTAGCAAGTTTTGCTTAACACTAACAAACCTTATCATCAAAGTAACGACATTTTACCTTAAAACTAACATACTTTTACTGAAAACACACAAATTTCTCTTAGAAATAATATTTTTGATCAGTGATAACACTTTTTCTGTTCGAACTAGCAGGTTTTCTACCAAAGATTCCAAATTTTTTCTTAGAAGTAACATTTTTTTGACTGTGCTAACAACTTTTCTGTCAGAAGTAGCAAGTTCTTCTTAACACTAACAAACCTTCTCATCAAAGTAACAATATTTTACCTCAATACTAACATACTTTTAATGAAAACACGCAAATTTCTCTTAGAAATAATATTTTTGGTCAGTGATAAAACTTTTTCTCTTCGAACTACCAAGTTTTCGACAAAACATACAAAATTTTTTCTTAGAAGTAACATTTTTGATTGTGATAACAGCATTTCTGTCAGAAGTAGCAAGTTTTGCTTAACACTTACAAACATTCTCATCAAAGTAACGATATTTTACCTTAATACTAACATACTTTTACTGAATACACACAAATTTTTCTTAGAAGTAATATTTTTTATTGTGATAACAACTTTTCTGTCAGAAGCAGCAAGTTTTGCTTAACACTAACAAACCTTCTCATCAAAGTAACGATATTTTACCTTAAAACTAACATACTTTTATTGAACAGACACAAATTTCTCTTAGAAATAATATTTTTCATCAGTGATAACACTTTTTCTGTTCGAACTTGCAACTTTCCTACCAAAGTTATCAAATTTTTTCTTAGAAGTAACAATTTTTTGATTGTGATAACAACTTTTCTGTCAGAAGTAGGAAGTTTTGCTTAACACTAACAAACCTTCTCATCAAAGTAACAATATTTTACCTTAAAACTAACATACTTTTACTGAACACACACAAATTTCTCTTAGAAATAATATTTTTCATCAGTGATAACACTTTTTCTGTTCGAACTAACAAGTTTTCTACCAAAGATATCAAATTTTCCACTTCAGTTCAGATTTTTCTCAAAGAGATGAAAAAGGTTTAAATAATGTTCCAAATTTTTCATAGAAGATAAAAAAGTTCAAGTTCACTTCTGAATTTTACCAAAGAACACAATTCAATTCTAATTTCTCCAGAGAAAATGAAAATCTTCCACTCCAGTTGTAAGTTCACCAAGACATAAAGAAATTTAAAGTTCTGTTCTCAATTTTTCCGTAGTAGATAGAAAAAGCAATACCATAGTTGCGAATATTTGCTATGAAGATAAAAAGTTCTACTTCAATTTTAAATTTTCTCAACGAAGTGAAGAAAATTTCAACTTCGATTCTGAATTTTCTCAATGAAAAGAAATAAGTTATTGATCAATTCTATTTTTCCCAAATAATATAAAAAATTTCCACTTCAATTCAGATCTTTCTCAAAGAGATGAAAAAAATTAAAATACTGTTCCAAATTTTTCATAGAAGATAGAAAAGTTCAAGTTCTCTTCTGAGTTTTACCGAAGAACACACTTCAATTCTAATTTCACCAGAGAAAATAAAAAGCTTCCACTTCAGTTCTTATTTCCCCAAAGACACAGAAATTAAAGTTCCATTCTAAATTTTACCATAGAAGATAGAAAAAGTTATACCTTAGATGTGAATACTTACCTTGAAGATAGAAAGTTCCACTTTAATTCTGAATTTTCTCAACGAAAAAGAAATAAGTTATTGATCAATTCTATTTTCCCAAAATAATATAAAAATTTTCCACTTCAGTTCACATTTTTCTCAAAGAGATGAAAAAATTTAAAATACTCTTCCAAATGTTTCATAGAAGGTAGAAAAGTTCAAGTTCTCTTCTGAATTTTACCAAAGAAATCAATTCAAACCTAATTTCTCCAGAGAAAATAAAAAGCTTCCACTTCAGTTTTAAGTTCACCAAGACATAAAAAATTTAAAGCTCAATTTTAAATTTTTCCGTAGAAGATAGGAAAAGTTATACTATGATTGTGATTATTTTCCATGAAGATAAAGAGTTTCACTTTAATTCTAAATTTTCTTAAATTCAGTTCCGACTTTTCTCAAAGAGATGAAAAAATTTAAAGTTCTGTTCCAAGTTTTTCATAGAAGATAGGAAAAGTTATACTTTAATCGTGAATATTCAAGTTCTCTTCAGAATTTTACCAAAGAACATAATTCAAATCTAATTTTACCAGAGAAAATAAAAAGCCTCCATTTCAGTTTTAATTTCACCATGACATGAAAAATTTAAAGTTCAATTCTAAATTTTTCCATAGAACATAGGAAAAGTTATAGTCTGATTGTGATTATTTTCCATGAAGATAAAAAGTTTCACTTTAATTCTAAATTTTCTTAAATTCAGTTCCGACTTTTCTTAAAGAGATGAAAAAACTTAAAGTTCTGTTCCAAATTTTTCATAGAAGATAGGAAAAGTTATACTATGATCGTGAATATTCTTAATGAAGATATGGAGCTCTACTTTAATTCTGAGTTTTCTCGTAGAAGTGCAAAATGTTCAAGTTTTCTTCTGGATTTTCTTAAAAAAAGAAAAAGTTAGCTCAATTCTGAAATTTACCAATGAAAATGAAAAAAGCTTCCATTTCAGTTCTTAATTTCTCAAAGACATAAAAAATTTTAAGTTCAGTTCTAAATTTTTCCGTAAAAGATAGGAATGGTTATACTATGATTGTGATTATTTTCCATGAAGATAAAAAGTTTCACTTTATTTCTAATTTGTCTAAAATTCAGTTCCGATTTTTCTCAAAGAGATGAAAAAATTTAAAGTTCTGTTCCAAATGTTTCAAAGAAGATAGCAAAAGTTATACATTGATCGTGAATATTCTCCATGAAGATAAGGAGCTCCACTTTAATTCTGAGTTTTCTCGAAGAAGTGCAAAATGTTCCAGTTCTCTTCTGAATTTTCTTAAAGAAGAGAAAAAAGTTAGCTCAATTCTGAATTTTACCAATGAAAAAAGCTTCTACTTCAGTTCTTAATTTCTCAAAGACATAAGAAATTTAAATTTCAGTTCTAAATTTTTCCATAGAAGATAGGAAAAGTTATACTATGATTGTGATTATTTTCCAGTGAAGATAAAAAGTTTCACTTTATTTCTAAATTTTCTTAAATTCAGTTCCGATTTTTCTCAAAGAGATGAAAAAATTTAAAGTTCTGTTCCAAATTTTTCATTGAAGATAGAAAAAGCTATACGTTGATCGTGTATATTCACCATGAAGATAAAAAGTTCCACTTTAATTCTAAATTTTCTCAATGAAATGCAAAATGTTCAAGTTCTCTTCTAATTTTTCCAAGAAAATAAAAAGGTTCCACTTCAGTTCTGGTTTTTTTCTCGAAGAGATGAAAAATTTAAAGTTCTGTTCTAATTTTAAATTAAATTTTAGCTCCTTTGTCTTATGAATTTACCCTCAAATTTTTAAATTAGAAAATGAGTGACTCAATCTATTATTAAAGACAATCGTTCAAACTGGTTCGTCTAACCTAAAAAACTAGAGGTTAGGTTTGGTTAGCTATAAATAAATATTGATAAATAAATAAAAACATTTCTCCATGTTTAAGTTAGATTAGGTTGGCTTATCATGAGCGCCCATGATAAGCTAACCTAACCTAACTTAAACATGGTAAAAAGTCGACCTGGGGGGGGGGAATTTTCCGGTGAGTATGGTTAGGTTAGGTTAGGCTAGATTAATTTAGGTTAGGTTAAGATAGGTTAGGTTAGCCAACGTACGCGCGCGTACGTAGGCTAACCTAACCTAACGTAACCTAACCTAACTTAATCCAACCTAACCTAACCATACTCGTCGGAAAATTCCCCCCCAGGTCAACTTTTTACTATGTTTAACTTAGGTTAGGTTAACTTATCAGGAGCGCTCATGATAAGCTAACCTAACCTAAGTTAAACATGGAGAAATGTTTCTATTTTTTTATTAATATTTATTTATACCTAACCTAACCTATTGTTTTGGAGGTTAGATGAACGAGTTTGAACGATTGTCTTTAATAATAGAGCAAGTCACTCATTTTCTAATTTAAAAATTTGAGGGTAAATCCATAAGACAAAGGAGCTAAAATTTAATTTAAAATTATAACAGAACTTTAAATTTTTCATCTCTTTGAGAAAAAAAACAGAACTGAAGTGGAACCTTTTTATTTTCTTGGAAAAATTAGAAGAGAACTTGAACATTTTGCATTTCATTGAGAAAATTTAGAATTAAAGTGGAACTTTTTATCTTCATGGTGAATATACACCATCAATGTATAACTTTTTCTATCTTCTATGAAAAATTTGGAACAGAACTTTAAATTTTTTCATCTCTTTGAGAAAAATCGGAACTGAATTTAAGAAAATTTAGAAATAAAGTGAAACTTTTTATTTTTCACTGGAAAATAATCACAATCATAGTATAACTTTTCCTATCTTCTATGGAAAAATCTAGAACTGAAATTTAAGTTTTTTATGTCTTTGAGAAATTAAGAACTGAAGTAGAAGCTTTTTTCATTTTCATTGGTAAAATTCAGAATTAAACTAACTTTTTTCTCTTCTTTAACAAAATTCAGAAGAGAAGTTGAACATGTTGCACTTCTTTGAGAAAATTCAAAATAAAAGTGTAGCTCTTTATCTTCATGGTGAATATTCACAACCAAAGTATAACTTTTTCTATCTTCTATGAAAAATTTGGAACAGAACTATAAATTGTTTCATCCCTTTGAGAAAAATAGGAATTCAATTTAAGAAAAATTAGAAATAAAGTGAAACTTTTTATCTTCATGGAAAATAATCACAATCATAGTATAACCATTCCTATCTTCTACGGAAAAATTTAGAACTGAACTTTAAATTTTTTATGTCTTTGAGAAATTAAGAACTGAAATGGAAGCTTTTTTCATTTTCATTGGTAAATTTCAGAATTGAGCTAACTTTTTTCTTTTCTTTGAGAAAATTCAGAAGAGAATTTGAACATTTTGCACTTCTTCGAGAAAACTCAGAATTAAAGCGGAGCTCCATATCTTCATGAAGAATATTCACAATCAAAGTATATATTTTACTATCTTTTATGAAATTCTTTGAGAGGTACTTTAAATTTTTTCATCTCTATGAGGAAAGTTGGAACAGTACTTAAGAGGATTTTTAAAGAAAGTAAAACTTTTTACCTTCAAGAGTAATAACTAAAATCATAATACAGCTTCTTATTTCTTCTACTAAAAAATTTAGAATTGAACTTTAAATTTTTTATGTCATGGTGAACTTAAAACTGATGTGGAAGCTTTTTATTTTCTCTGGAGAAATTAGGTTTGAATTGTGTTCTTTGGTAAAATTCAGAAGATAACTTGAACTTTTCTATCTTCTATGAAAAACTTGGAAGAGTATTTTAAATTTTTTCATGTCTTTGAGAAAAATGTGAACTCAAGTTGAAAATTTGTATATTATTTTGGGAAAATAGAATTGATCAATAACTTATTTCTTTTTTGTTGAGAAAATTCAGAATTAAAGTGGAACTTTTTATCTTCAAGGTAAGTATTCGCATCTAAGGTATAACTTTTTCTATCTTCTATGGTAAAATTTAGAATGGAACTTTAATTTTTGTGTCTTTGGAGAAATAAGAACTGAAGTGGAAGCTTTTTTATTTTTTCTGGTGAAATTAGAATTGAAGTGTGTTCTTTGGTAAAATTCAGAAGATAACTTGAACTTTTCTATCTTTTATGAAAAATTTGGAACAGTATTTAAAATTTTGTCATCTCTTTGAGAAAGATCTGAATTGAAGTGGAAAATTTGTATATTATTTGGGAAAAATAGAATTGATCAATAACTTATTTTTTTCATTGAGAAAATTCAGAATCGAAGCTGAACTTTTGTTTACTTCACTGAGAAAATTTAAAATTGAAGTTGCACTTTTTAGCTTCTTAGCAAATATTCGTAACTATAGTATTGCTTTTTCTATCTACTACCGAAAAATTTAGACCAGAACTTTAAATTTCTTTATGTCTTGGTGAACTTAAAACTGGAGTGGAAGATTTGCATTTTCTCTGGAGAAATTAGAATTGAATTTTGTTGTTTGGTAAAATTCAGAAGTGAACTTGAACTTTTCTATCTTCTATGACAAATTTGGAACATTATTTTAAATTTTTTCATCTCTTTGAGAAAAATCTGAACTGAAGTGGAAAATTTGATATCTTAGGTAGAAAACTTGTTAGTTCGAACAGAAAAAGTCTGATCACTGATGAAAAATATTATTTCTAAGAGAAATTTGTGTGTGTTCAGTAAAAGTATGTTAGTTTTAAGGTAAAATATTGTTACTTTGATGAAAAAGTTTTTTAGTGTTAAGCAGAACTAGCTACTTCTGACAGAAAAATTGTTATCGCAGTCAAAAAATTGTTACTTCTAAGAAAAAATTTGGTAACTTTGGTAGAAAAGTTGCAAGTTCGAACAGAAAAAGTGTTATCACTGATGAAAAATATTATTTCTAAGAGAAATTTGTGTGTGTTCAGTAAAAGTATGCTAGTTTTAAGGTAAAATGTCGTTACTTTGATGAGAATGTTTGTTAGTGTTAAGCAAAACTTGCTACTTCTGACAAAAAAGTTGTTATCTCAATAAAAAATTTTACTTCTAAGAAAAATTTGTGTGTGTTCATTAAAAGTATGTTAGTATTAAGATAAAATGTCGTTACTTTGATGAGAAGGTTTGTTAGTGTTAAGCAGAACTTGCTGCTTCTGACAGAAAATTTGTTATCACAATCAAAAATGTTACTTCTAAGAAAAAATTTGGTATCTTTGGTAGAAAACTTGCTAGTTCGAACAGAAAAAGTTTTATCACTGATCAAAAATATTATTTCTAAGAGAAATTTGTGTGTTTTCATTAAAAGTATGTTATTATTGAGGTAAATTATTGTTACTTTGATGAGAAGATTTGTTAGTTATAAGTAGAACTTGTTATTTCTGAAAGACAAGTTGTTATCCAAGTCAAAAAAATATTACTTCTACAATCAACTTTTTTGTATTTGATTGAAAATTTGCTAGTTCAAAATGAAAAAGTTTTACCACTAAATGAAAAATATTATATCAAATATCAGATTTTGTTTGTTCAGTAAAAGTATGTTAGTTTTAAGGTAAAATGTTGTTACTTTGATGAGAAGGTTTGTTAGTGTTAAGCAAAACTTGCTACTTCTGACAGAAAGTTGTTATCTCATTCAAAAAAATATTACTTCTAAGAAAAATTTGTGTGTGTTCTGTAAATGGGTGTTAGTATGAAGGTAAAATGCCGTAACTTTGATGAGAAGATTTGTTAGTGTTAAGAAAAACTTGCTACTTCTGACGAAATTTTTGATATCACAATCAAAAAATGTAACTTTTATAAAAAAAAATTTAGTATCTTTGGTAGAAAACTTGCTAGTTCGAATAGAAAAAGTGTTATCGCTGACGAAGAATGTTATTTCTAAGAGAAATTTGTGTGTGTTCAGTAAAAATAAGTTAGTTTTAAGGTAAAATGTCGTTACTTTAATGAGAAGGTTTGTTAGTGTTAAGCAAAACTTGCTACTTCTGACAGAAAGTTGTTATCTCAATAAAAAAAATGTTACTTCTAAGAAAAATTTGTGTGTGTTCAGTAAAAGTTTGTTGGTATTAAGGTAAAATATCGTTAATCTGATGAGAAGGTTTGTTAGTGTTAGGCAGAACTTGCTACTTCTGACGGAAAAGTTGTTATCACAGTCAAAAAATGCTACTTCTAAGAAAAAATTTGGTATCTTTGACAGAAAACTTGCTAGTTCGAAAAGAAAAAGTGTTATCATTGATGAAAAATATTATTTCTAAGAGAAATTTGTGTTTGTTCAGTAAACATTTGGTGATATTAAAGAAGATTGTTGTTACTTTGATGCATACATTTAAAATAAATGTGATTTTATTTATAATATTGGATTTTTGTCCTGAAAAGATACAAAAAAGCCTTTTGAAAGTATTGCTTGGTGATGGGATATTCAAAAGCCATAAAGTAAAGTTGTGGGTGAAAAGGATGAGTACTTCAAGTTGTAAAATTGGTTTAAAAGAGACATTACGTAAAGAACTTGTTCTGAAATAATATAAAAAAGTCTTTTGTAAAGTACTGCTTAGTGATGGGATATTCAAAAAGCCATAAAGTAAAGTTATGGGTGAAAAGGATGAGGACTTCAAGTTGTAAAATTGGTTTAGGAGGGACATTACGTATAGAACTTGTTCTGAAATAATATAAAAAAGTCTTTTGAAAAGTACTGCTTGGTGATGGGATATTCAAAAAACCATAAAGTAAAGTTGTGGGTGAAAAGGATGAGTACTTCAAGTTGTAAAATTGGTTTAGGCGGGACATTACGTAAAGAACTTGTTCTGAAATAATATAAAAAAGCCTTTTGAAAAGTACTGCTTGGCGCTGGGGTATTCAAAAAGTTGTAATGTAAAGTTGTGCCGAAAAGGATGAGTGCATCAACTTGTAAAATATGTTGAGGAGGGAATATTAAGAAAGAAACTTGTTCTGAAAAGATATAATAAAGCCTTTTGAAATGTGGGGGGCCCTTCTATGTCTCAAGTGCACTTAGAAAAGTATTAAAAAATGGGGTGGCCGTTTGGGCGCCGGGGGACCTTTGGGGGCCGGGGGTTCCTTCGGGGTTGGGGTAGGGGGATCGGGTCCCTTTGGGGTTGGGGTAGAGGACCTCACAACACTGTTCAAATATAACTTGTGTATTATAACGACCACAGAGTTTCACCCCCAAATCATCTTCTAAATCATCTTCTAAAATCATCTTCTAAAATGCCTCTAACTGTTTCACTTAAATCTTCTTCTAAATGACTCAAAACGGTCTCACCCAAATAATCCCTAGACGTATTGTGTTCGACTTCCTTTTGTTTTGGCAGCCCGGTGCTGTCACATTTGAAATTTCCAGGAAACTCTTTCCCGTGTTATTCTCTTCATATCTAAGATCAAAACATTCTCTCCACCGTCATTGCGCATGTGCAAACTTCGCCCAGAGACATATCTCCTGGACGAACACCAACAAATCAGTTGACCTTGAAAGCGCATGTGTAAACTTTGCCCGGAGACAATTCTCCTGGACAAACACCAACAAATCAATTTCTCGGAAATCCATTTCCCCTAGGGAGTCTATGCCCATATATGAACTCCCGTCACGAGTCAATAAAATTGTCTATGCTTTTAGGTACCGTTAGAATAAATTGTAGATGGCAGCACGGTGTTCTCGTGGGAGTACTAGCTTCATCCCTACTGGTATGTTAAAAGTAAACCTTTTAAGGACTCTTTTAACCGTATAAAAGTAAAGTATTTTTAGATTGTTGCTTTTATTTATTTTTTCGTTTAATTTGGCATCACTTCTGCACAATGAGATCAGTTCAATGATTGACTGTCGTTTTGGATCTGAAAAGAGGATTTCATGATTATTTTGTAGACAAGTTTGAAGAGAAGGAATCTTATTAGTATTAGGACTACTGACTCGCTTTAGAATTTGTATCACAACTCAAAATTCTCCGTTTTATAGAGAGAAATAACTTGATTTCCAGAGTTCGGTCGATATGTTCTTCATTTGGAATAGTACTAGGTGCAGGGTTGCCATCCTGAGTTCGAAGAATTTACTAAATCGGAGAGGAAAAATTTACTAGATCGTATCTGTTTTTACTAAATGCTCAAAAAAAATTTTCCATCATCAAGCATCGATTTTTACTATAGGAGGATAATCAGTACGATTTTCACATTTTTTTTCTTTTTTTTTCTTTTTTCTTCTTTTTTTCTCTTTTCCTCTTTTCTTTCGTTTTCATAGTATGATTGAAAATTCCGGAAACATACAAGTTCAAAAATCCTGTTTTTGGATTATTTGGATGTACTACTGGATAGGGTTCCTATTCCAGATGTGGTGTATGCAAGATGTCGAACAATAGTCTAGACTATTGGATTCTGGAGATTATGCAGTTGAAGCCCGGCTTTAAATTTATCAATTTTCTTCTCGTCATAAAACTCAGATATATTGAAAAAGTAAAAAACAATCAACGAAGACAAGCAGCTACAACTCCATCACGAAGCAATTCAGGCGATGAAGTGCTAAGAATCTGAGGTGTGTTTGAAAGTGACGGCTTTTGAAATTTGTCCCCCAGTTTCCGTTTTTAGGTTTGAAACCTAAACCCTTAAATTTTACATTTTTAGGAGGAAATTTGCCAGTTTTAAAACACTATTTGGGCCGGTCTTTAAATTCGGGATAAGCTGCTTACAAAGATGTCTGGCAGATTTTAAAGCAATTAATTTATGATTTTTTTTTTAACTGATTTTTTTCTGGATTCTTTCTCGTTCGTATACTAGAGAATCAAAAACCAATTTAATCTATGTCGCTTCAAAATGGAAACGACGTAATCGGCGACCGGTTTAGTTGTAAAATTATGTAAATTAAAAAGTATACCTCAAATTGGACTAGGGCTGCCAAGAAAAAGAAAACTTATATAACATACAATAGGCTAATTAGTTTAAAAAATACAATTTTGTCAATAGTCTTCAGCTATGGTAAATCATACAAATTTAATAGTAAAAAGAAAAACAGGTAGTCATAATTAAAAAAGTCGCACTTAAAAGGCTTTACTCGTCCTCGTCCTCATCCGAATTTAAAGCATCCAATAGTGTCGAATTCTGACTCAAGGGATCCACCTATTTCCATTTCTTGGTAGCCCTAGTCAAATCGCTGGGGATCACTCTGTCATGGACTCCACTTGACGACCTGAGGACAAGTTGCTTTGTTTTCATATTTAGCTTATTCCGATTTTTGGTTTTTATGACGGACAAAATCGAGAACTGTCTCTCTGCTCCAGCACATGAATGGGGCAAGCTGTAGAGAGTCAGAAAGAAGTTTGGCAAGTATGGAAACAGTTCATTTCCAGCAGTGTCTTTAAAAAGGGACAAAGCTTTCCAAAAATTGCACGGACTTTCAAGGTCAGACTGTGAAACGTGACGGATAATAGTTTTCCTCCGTTTAGTTAACGCAAACTCAAGTTTACGTTCTTTAAACTTGCTCATAACGCATGTTTACCGGATCACCCTGTTTTGCCCCCCCCCTAAAATTTTTTTCAGATCAACCTATTTTGCCCCCCCCCCTAAAAAAATCCTGGATCCACCCCTATGCAGACTGAAACCATATGTCATCTCAATCAGAAGAGAAGAAGCACTCCAGCTCACGTCATTCACCCAACACAGTGGTCAGCAGCCATTTTAGTAAGAGACTCAAATATAAACAATGGGACGATTATTTAATATCTGACAACAATAAATGTTTATTAATGTATCAAACCTATATCATAGATTTAGACCTTAACTCAATTACGAGTGCCCCACCCGCAATTACCCCCAACTCACAAATATTACTATTTACGTTAGTTCTACCCCAGGATGTAAGGATGATAAACTTTCTTTCTACAAGTAAAATGAATCATTTTATGCAATTCTGAAAAAAAGATAACTTTTTGAGAATGAGGAGATGCACAAAATCACCTTGGGTGGTTTTTGTTTTGAATGGCTTTTCCAATAGATTCCCAATCATCACAAATCCAAGTGTCATTACAGCTTCATTTTTAGTTGGTAAGATTTGGTACACAAAAAGATGATTTTGTCGACGTTTAGACACAAGAAGTGAAGTGTCTGTTTATAGAAATAGGTGACTGCTTGTCTGCCTCTTAAAATAGAGACAAGAAAAATTGTAAATTGTCATATATTTACGATAGTTTTTTTCCCTGAATTCATTGAAAATAAAAAAAGGTTTTGTTTACAATAAATCATGACTTTTTACTAGTTTTAACTAGATTTCGAGAAATTTGCTAGATCCTCTAAATTTACTAGATTTTTTTTTTTTTTTTCTAGATATAGTAAAATCCTACTGACGGTGGCAAGCCTGACTAGGTGAGACCAAAATACTACCTGACAAATTAATTCATTATTTCTTATGCTGTGTAATGACTTTGAGCTTATTTTTTTTTATGCCCAAGTTTGTAAAATAACTTTAATTGTGTACTGAAAGTTACTGGTATCACAGTTTCTGAAGGACTATGAAAAGCGTTATTATTTTGTTGTTGTGAGACTAAGTATCTACTTTTTACTTCTTAATAAATATTCTTGTTTGTTAATCTTGGCTTTTGTGTTTTCAGTAAAGCGCTAGTTTTCTGTAATCCTACAAACATAAGGAAATATCACCAGTCGATTTATTTGCATTAGTTTTATTGGTATATGTTAAAGAGGCTGTGAACTAATAATTTTTGTTCGTTTTAAGTTTCAAATTATATCTTTACTTCCCTGGGAAAAAACTTTGTTTTTTAAAACTAATCTTTATTAGCCTCTTAGACACTGAACACTCAACTGTTATGAAAGAATTTGGAAAGCTGAAAACATGGGTTTCAGCGTGTCAACAGACCTGCTGGCAGAATCCGGTAAAAGAAAAAATATCATTGCTAGCGCTAGGGTACAAGCTAAAAAGTTCTAAATCGACCACAGAAAAGGCCAGCGAGGAATAAGACTGTGGTTAGATGTAAAAAGTTGCAAAACTAACAATGGACTAAATTTCAAGACTACAACTTCTATCCTCTGAAGTGTGATTTTTTGTTTTTGATTTTTTATTTGTTGTCATCTGATAGTTCTATCGGCTGTAGTCGAATGGGGCTATGCGAAGTACTTCGGTTCATTCCTTGACGAAAACCTTTCCTAACTACATTACGTGTATCCCGTTGATATGAAGGTTTCCAGTAAGCCTGTCATTTTAAGGAAACTGGAGCATACGTTCCCTCAAAAATCTCTTCGTCTACTTTACAATAGACTTCTGAAACCTCAATTATAATATTGTGCGTCAATTTGCTTGTCAACAGTCACATGCCACCTGACAAAGCTTGGTTCAATCCACGAACGTGCCCTAAAACTAATTGTAAGTATGGACAAATTTCTTTCACTTGCATCACTTTATCATTTATGATGCTCAGTTATCGTTTTCAAATTTTTTCCGGAATACTTCCATCAGCATTCAACAAACAGTTCGATCTGGTATGAGAACAACATGTAAAGAAAACGAGACCTGGATCAATCATTCTAGGTAGACGAAAACCTGCAGTAAGATGGGATTCGGCCCCGGATGTGGTTTGCGCCCAAATGTGGAACATGCTTTCACAAGAAGTTAGATGCAGGAGCTCCCTTGGTCTTGTAAAATAATTAAATTCTGATTCGCTTTCAATAAATAGAGTTAATTAATAATTAAGAGATTTTTGGTTATCTAATTATTTTATTAATATTATTATTGTCTCCGTTTTTATTGTTATTGCTATTATTTTGTAAGGTTAAGGGGGCTGTGCTCTCGGGAAAGAAGGGGAAAATTATTATATCTTGAATTGTTTTGATGAGGGATGGGGTTGTGTTGAAGAGTGAAACGAGAGCTGTATCACGTGAATAAGAGAAATTGTTAAGTTCAAGGAACTCGTCTTGTGTTTTTGCATAGAGAAGTATAATTTATGTTTGTTTATTTCTATTTGTATTAATAAAACCCACTTGAATCTGTATCCGAATATACATGGTAATCCAGAGAAATTTATTAAAGTTATTAGTGATATGTACAAGAATAACATTATTGTGCTTAATATCGGGAATGAAGTTAGTGGCAGGTCTCGTATTGAAGCAGGAGTTAAGCCGGGTTTCGTTCTATCTCCATGTATAACTATCATTTTGACAGACTTTGTTCTAAGGAACACGGCATAGGCTTTGGGAGAGCATGGAATCAAATGCCAAAATAAAGCTATCATAGACTTAGAATATACGATTGATGTTTTGGAGGTTTCTGGAAATCGGTGGACAAGAATATGCTTGAAAATTAATGTTAAGAATACTAAGACGGAGGAAGATATGCTAGATGTTTTTCAGAGGAATTGTCTACGGATTCTCTTGGATATCCGTCTGACTGACCGTATTTCTAGCAGTAAACAGAATGAAAAATGTGGTTTGATGGATGTTATCTAGGACTGTAATGAGAGAAAGGTTGATATGGCTAGGATAAATTCTGCGCATGAAGGATGGATATTGTCAAAAATCGTCCTTCTTCAGCCAACCGTCTATGGCCAAATAAAATTCAGTTCTTCCTTGAATTGAGCTAGAGGAGGTCGCAAGGAAGGATTTAAGGCAAATTATAACTTCTTTAGAGGGTGCAAAGGAGAATTCTTTAAATAGATTGGGATGAAGGTGCGCAGCCGTGTTGGTCTCAGGCACCTTGGTGCTGGAGTGAGTAGTTAATAATAGTAATAGCAATAGGGGTCCGTTTAGCCGAAATAACATTTGATCGTTATTTTCTAGCTGATTGAAGGCACAAAATAAAACCTCCGAATTTTATGAATTCCAAGTCTTTTAGTCCTTTTGTGTGAAATAATAAAAAAAAAACAAAAAAAACACCCATTGATAAAGAGTCAAACAATAAGGCTGAGCGAGTCTTATGTGATCAGAAAAAAAAACATTTTGACCCATTCTCAGGCCAAACAGTTCAAAGAAGAAACATTTCAATGACAAAACCTCTTTTAGAGGGTTTGACACTTATTTCTGTCGGCTTTTAATTGGGGGATGGCTGGCCCCCAGCCCCCCATTGCACTTCCTGGCTGAAGGGCCAAGAAACGGAGATCAGCACCGCCGATTTGGACCTTAAGGGTCTAGTGTCGTCATACTTTTAATTAGAATTTTGATTTTTTTTTTTTTTTGGTGCTGATATTTTGACTGATAAAACACACCAGTCAAAATACAAATCACTAAATGTAAGGTACAATTGACACTCTAGCCTTTAGAGGTTTTAAGGACGTGGTACTCCTGCTCATATCTGTTTACAATAAGTTCGACTTTAACTTATCGATTAAAAGAGACTCTAAGCTAAAAGTTAGAGTACGCGAATAATAAATAATTTACCTTATACAGAAACTGATCATTCTTCTGTCCTTTCTCTGACACATCAACCGTATAAGCGACGTACTCAGTTTTGTTTTCACTTGCAGTATCTATTGTGATATTCTTCTTGACAATTGCAATATTTACGAACATAGGGATACACAGAATCACAGAGCAAATAAATACACCGGTTATGACAAAATAGCTTAAAGTTCTACCAAACTGCCTCTTTCTAATTGTTTTGAGAAAAGTATATCTCCAGAATGCTAAGCTTAAAGTTAGCAGAATTGAATAAGTGTGAAACACTTGAGAAAAAAACGCATGGAATAGGTTGAAACAGGCCCAAGAAAAAGTGTGGATGTCCTCGAGGCTGCGAATCCAGAATAGCTCATAGAAATGTATAGACCAAGGAATATACTCCAGCATCACAAGGCCGTCAGCAATAGCCAAAGCTGAAAGCAAGCTATAAAAAGGCGATCTTAGTTTTTTGTCTGTGAGAATTAAAATAACAAACGAATTTAGTATAACTCCTAAGATGCTGACTATTAAGCTAATACAGCCATGATATGGACGATAAGCGATTCCAACCGTTCTGAAGATGCTTCCACATATTCCATCAAAGCTTTTATTTAAAAGTTCCTCTTCTTCAGCGTTGGTTCTAGTTACATTCATACTTGGGTTTTCCTAAAACATCGAAAACAGATAATCTATTAGTAATCGTCAAAAATCATTCGTGGTCATATAGTTTATTTTGTGTTAATTACACATGCTGAAGTATATGAAGTTTACTTCATATACTTTTATGAAGTATAAAAGGACCTGTTACTAAAATCTTCAATATTTACCTTTTTGTTAAGGGATGTTCAAAATAAGGTATTTACGCGGAATTACGAATCCGGGGGGGGGGTTCTAGTTTTCATTAAATAAAAAAAGATTTTGTTTCACTTTAAAGTAGGAAGCGAAATTAAAACTTAAAAATGTCATAAAGCCAGACTTCAGTTTATTTAGCAAGGGGTTGAGGAGGAGGTATCCTCCTTCCTATACGGAATAAACTGTGTTCGTTTTAAGTTTTAATACTTGCGCCTTACTTCCAGTTGAATAAAAATTATGTTTTTGTTTGTTTAATTTCTGATCGTTTTTCAAGTCATGGCAAGGTCTAACCAAGATAAGATGTGAGTTACCGACCATATTAGCTCCCGATCTATTGCTGTTAAGTTTTATACATCAATAATTGTAAATTGCTTGATAGAGCCCCGCCTTTGCAGTTTTTCTGCTTAAGAAGTAAAACGTTGGATTATAATTGAAATTGTGGACAAAATTTGCATATTTCGTCAAAACTTTCGATAAAAGTAGTTTTGTTGAATGAATCCTTACTTATGTTTTTACTACCAAATTTTGGGTGGAAATAGAGGGGTAGTATAGTTCAAATAGATGGAAATTAAGCGTGAATTTTGATATTCTACATTGCTGAATCCCTCACGACCTGGAAAATACGACCTGTACTCTATGAAGTTTCATTATGTTGTATATTTACGTTTAAATACATAGAAAAATTGTATATAAAGAGGAAAAGAGATATATTAACTTTTAAAACGCTGAAAACAAAGGTCTTGGTAGCACACACTAACACCCCACCCATAAGAAAATTCCAGGCGAGGTTCATGATGTCCGGTCTCACATTTTTCACCTATGCCGCTAAACATGTGAACCTGGTATTTTATCATATATAAAAAAGATTGTTCCAATAGGAGGGGCAGTATTATCCCCCCCTCCAAAGAACTTCTAATAAAGGCGTAGACCAAAAATATTCCTGGGAATCAAGAAAGAATATATATCGAAACGATCACCTAAGGTAAAAAAAAGTAAATAAAAAAAAATAATAATAAGCATACATCCGTGGTCTTTATTTTAGGAAAAACAATTACAAAATTCCAAATGTTTGAAGATAGGAGCCTGAAACCTTTGCAGATGGGGTTCTCTGATGTACTGAAAGTTAATGATATGATTTTCATTAACACCACTTACCTTTTTGAGGCCGTTCCCTCTTCTGTTTTTCAAAAATCAGGCCAGTTTCCTAATGCTCGTAAGTTTTGAAGGGTACTATTAAATTTAATGTATTTATTTAGTTAAAATCAGCATAAAAGGCAATTCTCTGCATATATTAATTATTATAAAAATCCGTTGCTTATAGTTTCGGTTACTATTAACCCGAGTCACTCCATATTTACTTTTTGTCTCTACGAAATCTTTGAAAAAAATATCAAACAAACAAAAACACCAGAAACAAGCTTCGTGTACAAAATAGTGAAATTTGGAATAGAGGGCAAAGTTGTGTTCAGCCCCTTCTTTCTTCCTGTACAAGCACTTACACAAGGACACCAAGGGGAGCTATATGACTAAGCAACTCTCCCCTGTCCTCACAATTTAAAGATTTTGAAATTTTTCTTAATGATTTCTTATATTTTACGGGTAATTCCCATATTTTTTGTGTCTTTTTTACGTCTCTTTTCCTTAAAGAAATATCACTTCCTGAAAAATTCAAGTGTAATTGCCTGTATTTGCGCAAAAAAAAAAAAATAAGTAGTAAGCTGAATAATTTCATATTATATAAGTTTTTTGACATTGGAAAAAACATTCTTAACTTGAAAAATGTCCGTGAACTCAGCAGAACTGGTTACAACATTACATTCTGGGCCATTGTAAACACTGTCAGTACAAAGCAACTGTATTTGCCCTCATAATTTCAGTCGAATTTTTACCACACATGTATTTTCTAACGGGCTTACTACCCTGTTTATAGAGAGGGTTAGAGAGGGACGTTGATTTCAAAATATTAATACTAACAAATACACAGCCACACTACCAATTGAAAAATAAATATGCCTGCCAGAAAAAAGTAATGTAAATTGAACTACAAAAGTAATTTATTTTCATGTACCAATTATACGTAAGTATATATAATCCAATCGAAATTAAAAACAGCAGGGAGTTTAGAGACAAGGGTAGGGGGATTATACCAAATAAAACTCAGTTCTAATCACTTTTTCTAGGCAATCAAAGATATTTTGAATGTCTAATGTTATGTGTTCTGATTATGCTCTTGTGGCGTTTTATTCTTATACTTTGGTTTAATAAGAGACAAATGTGGTCTTTTTGTTTGCGTAGCTTCAAATCTATCAGCTGCACCCAAATAAGATAATAGTTTGTTTAAAAAGAAATCACACCTCACAACTAGATTACTATTCCGTTAACTGGCTAACGAAACTTGAATTTCCTGGCCTTTGCAGGAATCCTGTAGTGTGAATACTGAATTCCCAGGAAAATCTACTCGTAATTCATCAGCTTGTGACCTCGCGCAAGACATTTTTCAATAAAATATTAGCTGAAAACGTAAATGCTGGAGACGGGCATCCATGTTTATCTGTCGATCCAACATAGGGCCAATATCTAAAAGATTGGTCGTTAGATATGTTTCCTGGGGCTTCTTGTTTTTTGTTGTTTTTTTTTTACACATAATCTGATACTCTTTAATGTTCCTTTAATTCAATAGTAATGGTTGTATTGTTCTTAGTGTCTATGATACAGGCAAAATTACACGAGAAACATACCTAAGCATAAAATGCCAAGTGTTTTGAGTCTTTTTGCAAAATGCCTTTTTACTAGTTTCATAATACCTAGGGGACAAAAGAATAGAATAAAGAAATATGCGATTAGAATACTGCGAGAACAACAATTACGAGTCAAAATTTGATATTAATTTTCTTTATCAGCAGTATCACTTCGTGCTTCTATTCTCCGTGGTATTTTTTCTGATGAGCTTATTGTGCAGCCAAAAACTGAAAATGTCACATATATTCGCACTTGGTCTCATACATCAAATCTAGACCATGTGGTTACTTCGATTGATTTCCCAATTTCTGTGGTTACCGTAATATATATTTACCAATTATCAAACCATCTTCCCATAGCAGCGTCTTTTAAACTAGATTCAACATATATACAAATGAACCAAGGTACACAAAGCCTAAGTGGTTTTTAAAGATAGATTGGGATAAGACTGATTTGCTCCTATATCAACAAGTTCATGATCCTATTTGGCAAAAAATTCACATCCCTTTCCAGCTTCTTCAGACATCTTGCCCTATTGATGACATTGAGATAGAGATTGCTCTTGATTTTTATTGTGCTGAGATTTGGCAAGCTCTAAGATATGCCGAAAAAGCAGCTGTTCCAACTTGAAACATAGGCATCGGCACTCAAGTCCCCAGTCGGTCAAAAACCGCAGAACTCTGTGAAGCATGCTCCATTGCGAAGCTTTGGTTTTCTATTTGGAAAGATAATGATCGTCCTAGGTCGGGTGTTTTGAATGATATTTGACTCTATACAAAAAAAAATTCAATCAAGCTAGCTCGTCACCGTGAAGGCATTGTTGATTCGTATGCGCTTAGAGTTTCTACTTAGCTCAGTTCCATTTGGAAAATCCTTGCTGACCCAAACGCCACATCCTTGAATACTCCCAAAGCTTCTGATGTTCCTCTATCTGAGTGGAAAACACATTTTTCAAACGAATTCGCCACGCCAAATCCAACTTTAGAGTCTAAATATGAAACTGAGCTTGATGAATTTCTATCTATTTACCCGGAGTCTCACTATGCTGTTACAATGCAAGCCATAAAAAAGGCAGTCTCTAAGCTCAAACAGAAAGCTTCGTTTGGTATAGATAATATTAAGATATTTCACGTACTCCATGGAACCCCTTTGCTCATGTCCCACCTAGGATAGCTCATGCAAATGATTTTCTATGTTTTTACACTACAGTCGTCTTTTTGCATTGGTGCTCTCACTCCCATCCACAAGAAAGGCAAATCCAACACTCAATGTTTGACCTTTAGGCCTATTACAATCTCTACAACATTCTGTAAAGAGTTTGAGCTGCCTTTTGTTGATAAAATTAAAGGAGAAATATAGTGTTCCACCATACCAGTTTGGTTTTCAGAATAAAATAGGATACACTGATTCACTTAGTGCTGTAGCTGATGTCCTAATAGAGGCTGAACTGGCCCAAGAGGGTCACGTTCTAGAAACACACGATGCTAGGTGTGCATTTGACTCATTATTGCACGGAGCCATGCTCCTTCATACAGTAAAAAGAGGTGTTCACCCCTCTATTATTCGCACCTTGAGAAATTTGTATTCGCGGCTTAAAGTACGCATTAAAATTACAAATCTATGTAGCTTGCCGGTTTCCAATTCATCTAATCTAACACAGGCTCCATGAGATAGCCTCCAATAAGCCACCGAATGATCTGAATAGTTTTGTCTCCGTTTATAAAGCTACACTTCAAGGTGCTATCACTTCGCCTATTCTTTTTAACAACGTAGTTCAAGATGCTCAATCAAAATGCATATCCTCATGCATTGAGGCAGCAACAAACGTGAAACTTGTCTGTTATACGGATGATGTCCTTAATCTTTGCAGGTCATTACAGCGTATCAAAGAAAACTTCAGCATACTCGAGAGTGAATATTCTAAATTGGGACTGGAATGTAATTCTGAGAAATATGAGATTTTTTTTTATTTAATTGGGGTAATTCGGGTCCCACACTGTCAGTCCAACTGGGACGTTCTTTAAGAAAGCCAATAGAAAAACTTGTTTATCTTGGTCTATCAATTGGCCCATCCCTAAAGAAAGTCTGTTCTCTGGTGATTTCCCACCTTGAACAAAAAATGTGCTGGGTCTTATGCTTCAGTCGTCCGAAATAAAAAACATTTCAACCGAATAATCCTAGCTAAACTTTATAATTCAACAGCGCTACCATATTTTCTATACACAGCACCATTTTGGAAGATTTTTTCACAAACAGATAAACGTAAACTCCGTTCAGTATATCCAGCAATAGCTCTATCAAAACGTATTTCGAAACACAATTGCAGCATCGATTTTGATCCCTGTGATAATTCTTATACAGTGATATTTAAAGTTGTATGTATGTAAAAGCTGTTCAGTGGTTAATAGATGTTCTTTATTAATTATTCTGATAGCTGTCATGTCTTTTTTTTTTTCTCCTATTCCTTTTTTTTTGTATTTTTATGTACTCCGTTTCTGTGCACTTTTGTATTGTATGACGGGTATGAACGAATCAATGACTAGGTTAGTTTTCTTCACTTTCAATTTAATTCGTTCTACTCTTCAATGTTGCATGTCTTGTAGGTTGGATATTTTTTCGTTCTTCATTTTTGTTTTTGACTCGTTGTAATTGTTGCTGACGCAAGTAGTCTAACTGTATATTTCTTTGTTCTTCATTTTCGTTTTGTATTACTTTAGACGTTTTTTCAATACGTTTACCTTAGCTGCTTGGATTGGTCCTGTCAAATTTGATGGTATATTTTATTCATTTGTCCTCTAGGCATTGTGAGACTTAAAGCGCCTTTTCTGCCAATTTTCCAAAATATTTTTGACACGTCCTGATTCTCGCTGTTGCTTGTAATTCTTGTTGCTGCTTATCCTTCTAGCCACATATTTCTTTGTTCTCGCTGTGGCATATCTTTTAACTGAATATTTATCTCTTCTTTCTTTCATTTTTAATTCGTTCTGCTCCTCGTTGTCGTATGTTTTGTAACCGCACATTTTATCTTCACTATCAATTTTGACTCGTTGTAATTTTCATTATCATAAGTATTCTGACCGTATCTTTTTTTGTTGATTGTTGTCTTTTATCACTACTTTTAATATTTTTTTTCAATACTCTTTGCCTTTTTTGCTTACTATTTCTTTGTTCTTCATTTTCGTTTCCAATAACTTCAGACATTTTTTCAAAACCCTTTACCTTAGCTCCTCGAATTGTTTTTTTTTTTTTGTTTTTTTTTTTAATTTTGATGGTGTGGATCATTCATTTATCTTCTAGTCATTACTACACTGCTTAAAACGCCTTTCAAACAGTTCGTGATAACGAACTGTAAGTAAGGAGCGACCAGGCTCGATAGTAACCAAAATTCTCAATTACGTAATTTTGATACCAATAGATATTTCAAAAGAATATGATTTTTATGATGTCTTTAAATATGTAAGCTTCATTAAGTTTGCTCTTTACCAATAAAAGGTTACCAGCCTGAGAAAATTTGCCTGATTTTCAAAAAATGGGAGAAACACCCTCTAAATGTCATAGAATCTTAATCACAATTCCACCATCAGATTCAGCACATCAAAGAACCTTACAGCAGAGGTTTCAAGCTCCTATCTCCAAAAATGTGGAATTTTGTGTTTTCTACCAGAGTAAAGATCACGGTTGCGTGTTTATTTGTTTTTTTTTTGTTTTTGTTTTTTTCCAGGGGTGATCGTTTCGACCCAGTGGGACTAGAATTGGGAGAGAGCTCATTCTAACGGAAATTAGAAGTGCTAGTGTCCTTTTTAAATGACCAAAAGAATTGGAGGGCACCTAGGCCCCCTCCCACGTCACGTTTTTTCTCAAAATTATCCAATCAAAACTTTTTGATAGCTGTTTTGTTCAGCATAGTTGGAAATCCTAATAGCAATCTCTTTGGAGATAAAATGGCCACCCCTCCCCCCTCACAGCCCCTGTGGAAAGGTCTTGAAGTTAAAAGATTTGCCCATTGTTAAGGTATAGTATTTGTTTTTGGGCATTATGCATATATTTTCCGGGTTAGGAGGGGACGATAAATTTCCTGCTGGGAGGTGGGGGGGGGGTGCATGGGGAGAACTTGCCATGGAGAGGGAAGCTTTCTGGGTTGAAGTTTTCAAAGGAGATTTTATACTGGGTGAATTTACCAGAATTCCTATATGAAATTTCTTTATAAGTCTTGCTTTCTCTTTACCGACACGATTTTGCGCGTGGAACTGTTAAAGGTAATTGTCCGGAGCATTAGGAGGGTTGCCCCCTCCTCAACACCTCGCTCTTTACGCCAAAATTTGAAATTTCGTCCCAATTCTTCAAAAACGACTCCTGAAACATAAGGGCCATTTAATTAGAACAATGAGTAGCTTTTTTTAAAGTGCCAAAAAATTTTAGCGTGAAAAGCGAGATGTTGAGGAGGGAGTAACCCCCTCAAATAGGTAATAATTTCCGTTCGTTTTACGTTTTAATGGTGCTCCTTACTTTCAGTTGGAAAAGCTTTTTTTTGTTTAATTGTAAATAGACCCATTACAACTAATATTTATATTCAGCTATGTTCCTTTTGTACATGCGGCATAGATACTAAAAACTATAGAATTGCTCCTAGGAGGAGGGGGGATGTTGTAATTTATTCTCTTGAAATATCCTCATAAATATGACGTCACTCACGGGATTTTTCTCCCGAAAATTTAGGGTCTTAACAAATTTTATGAAACTCGTGACCTATACAGATCGTTTTTTTAGGTAAGAAAAGCATAGGATGCCACTTTAGAAAAAAAATGGAGCCTCTTTGAGAAATTGTATATATGAATAAATATACAACTATTGCTCGTTTAAAGAGATAAGATATAGAGCACTGGGAGACCGGTGGCCTCACCGCCGGTCCCAGGCATGGCTACGCAGCAGGTCTAAATATATTGATTCTTACTGTCGCTTGTCTTCTAACCGTAGACAATGTGAACTTCTTCTTGATGTTATGGCGTTACCATAGGTTCGATTAAACCACCCTAGGAAAAATACAAATTCTTCCTTAAAGTTGTCACCTATTCAGTTTATTCTTGTGGCCAGAAATGTCAATATGTGTCACTATAGGTAAGATACAACAAAACCTGGGAAATACGTATTCTTTCTTAGGTTGACACCTATTTAGATGTTTCTTGTGACCAAATATGTCATTTTGCCAGTTTTAAAACTTAAAAAAAAACAAAAACAAAAAAATATACAAACCCTCCGGGAATAATAAGAATTCTTCCTTAAAGTTGTCACCTATTTAGGTCGTTTTTGTGGTCAAAAATGTCAATATGCCAGTTTTAAGAAAAAAACCTAAAACTATGCTACCAATTTTGAGGAAAATTCTATTAAGAAATTAAAATTATAAAAAAATTGAAATAAAAAAATTATTAATTTAAAAAAAACATAAACTAACAATAAGATTTTTTGTTGACAGTTGCCAGAGCTTCCTTCCACACTTCATTATGTGTTGGTCGTCAAAAATATACTGGATTTATACAGTGATCGTCATCATCAGAAATACTACAAATAAAACAATTAAGACCTGTAATATATATACAAAATAAAATAATTACATATTGTTTATTGCTCTTATTTTTTTCAAAGCAATATCAGAAGCAATTCTTCTTGACCTCCTATTCTTAGATATTCTCTTAGATAACAGCATTTTCCAATATTTTGGCTTAAAAGGCTTAGGGGATGATAGTTCTACTCCTGTTTGTCGTAATTTCTGTGCATTCTAAGTTAAACTTGATAATTCGTTGCAATTTTTTGTTTCGTCTTGGGTCTCAGTTTCTCAGTTATAGTTATTTCTGTTGGTCTTAAGTTTTTAATTATTATTTTACTTTTGTGTCTGCTTGTTTTTGGTTTGAAAAAGTTTGGAAAAAGGTTTTTTAAGGCTAATTTAGGAAATAATAGTTATATTCTGATTCAAATGAACAGTAATTTTTAATTGCACTGTTTTTTACTTTTAATTTCGAGTAAAAACCTAAAGCCCTTTGAAAATTAAATATAATTGAAATAAGAAGTAAACGATTGAAATAACCACTTTCTAAAACCCTTGAACGAAATTTTTTAGTCTCCCACACTGCGTCAAACTTTTACATGGGTAGTACTGGTGTTTCTCCCTTTCTAGCAATTTTTTTCATGGATTATTTTGTCGATCCAATGGCCGAAAAAATCAAAATAACGCTTAGTTAAACGGAAATCAAAATAACTAGTGTTTATTGTTTCAAGTAGCAAAAAAGATCACGCCACTGTAAAGTATTGGTTTCTGCCGCTTTGTGCAGCATGCAGCAATTTTTGCCGAAATTGGCCTAATCTACAGAAAAATATAAATTTTGAAACAGCCGATCTATTTAAATGGTCTATAGTCATTAATTGGAGGTTTAAAGTTCCTGGTTTTGAAAATTTAGGAACTTTCCATTTCAAAATGGGTAGAATAACGGCTGTGCCTTGTCTTTTTCTTTTTTCCCAAGGGTTGTGCTGATTGTACTGACACACACATCGTTGAAAATAATATGGAACTCATTCGAATGGAAACTAAAAGTCCTAGCACCTTTTCTAAGTGAACAATGCGATTGCCCTGCAACAAATGCTGTTATCAGCCGCAAAACAACTATATTGGCCGGATAATTCCGAAACGCCAGTGACCGACAATTCTGAGATAGTCAATCGACTGAAAACTATTTAACGGCTGTATATAAAATCAGATCCTCTTCCAATTTTTAATTCAACCCTCTGCCCCTTAAAAAAACATCTCCTTCTATCCTCTACCCTCCCAAAAACCCTGAACTTTGATGGACTTGGAAAACTTCGTGACTTCATATATTTTTGAATCTAATTGGTTTCATGTAATTTAGCACCAACGTATGTGTACAAGCGAGCCTTGAAGACGTGTATGACGGTAAATTCTATACCAATTCAGCCAATAAGTCAACATACCATTTGATTGGCTATTTGATGACCTGTAAAATATCATGACTGCTCCTGTCGTAGATGGACGGTTAAGTAATATAAAAACGAATTCTCTGGTAGAATAAAGAATAAAAATACTGATTAATGCCTTGGGTAATCAAATTGCTTTAAAGGCATTAAAATGTCTTTAACATTTCAATGGAAGTAGTTGTGCTAGTTATATAAGACTTTTTAGAAAGTTCTAGGAATTAGTATATGAACTCATCACAGAAATTTGCTTTCACATATATCCTTGCATTTGCAAAGGAGAAGTTATTAAGGAGCAACCTACAAAGCGTCCAGCAGAGGTTCTAGTTCCGCATCAAGAATGGCATCAGAGTCTCGCAAGTATTTTCAACCAAAGAAAGTAAGGAAGCAGAGTCACAAGGTCGGATTTTCCTGTGGATTTTAACCTTCCAGGTATGCTCACTAGCTTGAGTGCCAAGAGGGTTGTCAATTACCATCTGTCGGGTTCATTTTCCGGGGAATCCTCCCGAAACTTTTGCTCGACACACCAGTCACATCAGCAGCTCTCCCGAAGTCTGCAGGAGACTTGACGAGCAACCTATAGAAGTAACTGTTCCATGGGCAGCTGGCAGAACACGTCTCTTTCCGTCAACTTGAATCTGTGGATGCTGATCTACCGTAAACTTGTAACGTGTAGTGAAGACCCATCTAATGTGTTTAGCTGAAAGTCCAAATTGTCGATACCTAAGGTAGAGAAAAGTCTTTTCTGCAGATTCGAAGAAATGAAAATCTAGTCTTCCAAAATTTCCCTCAGCTATTTTCCCTGACTCCAGCAGGCATTCAAACTCGACTGGATCAAGCACTATCATACAAAAGAAGTTTTACAGGGAGTCAGGGACAATTTTCATAGCTTTGGAAAAGTCGGCATCGTAAGCATTTTCCCCTTCTTTACTTTTCCGGCAGTTTCTAGCAGCGATTATTTCTTTTCGCATGTGCCTGCCGTAGTGCAAGTTTAAAAACCTTCGTTTAAGGAGTGAGAACATGAACCCCCTAAAGATGTCCCCGACCTAGTGCTCAACCTTGTTACTGGCCAACTGCTTGCTTTCACTCGACGAGACAGATGAATGTCCTCTTCGTCGGACCTGCTCAAAAGGGTTATAGAGCTTACCTCTGGTAAGAGTGCAGCGCCATATTGGTTCATGGCCGTCTGAACATTGACCTGCCTAGCGTCTTCAACGCATGAACTTGAATCTTCGGCATCCGTGGTTTATGATCCGACTATCATACGAGGACTGTGATCCGTACACAGTCCTCGTCCATATTTAGCCGAAGTGACAGGATCTGTTCCAGAAAATGAAAAGCCATTAGTAAGCGCCCGAAAAATACCCATAATATCTGTCCTTCTTCTTGCCGCCAGAATCCAACTTCGCCTTCAAATCGATTTAAAAGTTTCTGCTTGGGCCTATAGCTCCTGATGGGATTTACTCAATAAATGACCCGAGCAATATCTTATTGTACTCTTCGCAAAGTCCATTAAGGTAATAGATTTGCCATTGCGACACTTCGGTTCAAATATCTGGCAAAACGAGTCAAAAGTTGCAATAGCCCTTATTGACCCATCGTCTTCTTTGGGCTTACAGTCCATAAACAGTTCTTCATGCACTTGTCATGGTATCTGACATCCTTTGCTGGCATATGTATTGACACTTTTTTATCTCCTTTAATATAGAGTGGAACATAAGGATATTGACCACAAGCTACCTTTGCTTGCTTGCATATCATTTCTTGCTGGTTGTAAGTCTCTACTCGGTGCAACTGTTCTCTTATCTTACGGAGCTTACTGCAGATCAAACACAGACTATAGTCAAAGTTCTCGCCTGTGCTTTCTCTTGTGGTCGGACGAGCCAGCTCTGTGCTTGGAGCTGCACTGGCAAGCCAGGAAACCCTTTTATCGCACTCAATGTGGTTTGTGCTTGTGAACTTTTTTCTGCATGGATCATGCCACTTAGGATATAACTCATCACTAGCGGAATCTATCACTTTCATTACGCACTCAGAAAGTTTGTCTTTTCTTTTGGAAGCAGCTCGGTTGGACGATTTTATGCTCATTCCTGTCACCTTTCCAGTCGGGTCCTGACATATTAAGCATCTCGAGAAGTCGAAAGATTCTGTAATATCCATGTGGTTGCTAGTCTTCGCTGGAATCTCATATTTGACCGCAGTCAACCCAGCCTAGAAGAACAGCACAAATGAACTCAAAAGCAATTATTGGCCTTTAAATTTTTTCTTGCACCGGTAGAGCGAGAGAGATGTTAACTATTTGCTTTTAGTACGTGCTGATGTAATGTACCCCAGTAAAAAGTCGCCAGTCCCTCATATTGGAGGGCTTGAAGGGCTTTGGAGGGCTTTGACGATTCAGGCTTAGGAAATTTGACTCATTGGCCTATGTGAATTTTCCAAACTAGAAAACCCCAGGCTCCAGTAAACTCGAGCTGAAACCGTAGCATTTACTAAATTGACTAAGTGACTTTCAAGTTATTTTTTTCGGGCGATAATGCCTCGTATTAAACGTCTGGTCGTTCAAGTCAGCCTCGAGTGTGTCTGTGTGTAGTCCAGCATGAATCACGGTTGTACCTACTATCGGAAAAAAGTAGGGGGATAGCAACGGTAATAAAACTAACAGAATATATAACATAACCCAGCCTACATTGTGGAACCGCAGGGAAGTAGCCTACAACTCTTTTTCTTTTTTTACAGGGTTTGGATTAATTTTAAAAAAAAAATCCTCGTTAAAAATCAGAATTCATCCCAAAAATTTGCAATAAAAGTAAAAATCCGAGATTAAATCTAGATTAATTCGGACATGGAATGTACACCAGTCCCCAGTTCTTGAATCCTTGGGCAGGGGGGAAATGGAACAAACTTAATTTCAGAAGAAAACTCAACAATTGTAATACAAGAATGAAAACCCGACAATGAAAACCCCACAATGAAACAACAATACTAGGCTAGAAAATATGGTGTACCTCACGCAAGATGTTGTTGCCGGAATCCTTGCCTTTAGCTAGATCAGATAAATATCGTAACTTTTGCTACTTTGTGCAACTAAAACCCGATATGTAGTATGCTCGGGTTTTTTATTGCTGTGGAAACCAAATTCGCGCATGAGATCGCAGAATGAGGCATCTGTTATTTTCCTGGTTAAAAAAATTAGTTGTATAGAATGTAAATACATGGTTTGATTCAGAAAAGAGCGATCTATCGTTTGGTTGAATAATAATTATAGGTTGTGTTGAAAATATTTTGAGTAAAACGCGACTATTTAGAAAATTTTCTCTTTTTTTTTGGGGGGGGGGGGTGATTCTCTTGTTCAAACGCTAATATTTTCTTGCAGATTCAAATCTCAACTTTTGTTTTTATTAACAGCGTGTAAAGGACATTCTGACGGTTCGAATGATGTGCAGTTTGATCCGTTTTAATTTTTTTATTAACAGCTAAAACAAATAAAAAAAAACTGTCGGTCGTTGTGGTCATTGTAGGCTAATTTCTTCTTTATAGGCTAAAATCGTCAAGTTCTACATTAGTGCAAGCATGTGCACCCCGATATTCATTTTAAGCACTTTAGATTACCCCGGAATCCGTACTCAAATCAACTGCGGCTGATGTGAGCCATCCCCTCACTTGTTTGAACGATAGCGAGCCTTGGATCACTGACCAATAACAACAAAACAAATGTAACAATTACAAAGACAAAAAACACACATAATAATATATTATATTGTTTTGGGTTTGCAGTAAAGCCCTAGTTTTTCATTATGCTACAAATAATTGGAGACATTATGAGACTGCTTATTTGAGCTAGTTCTATAAATATGTGTCACATAGGCCGCGAAGCAACAATTTTTGCACTTTTTAAGATTCAGTTTTGCTCCTTACTTTTTTTATTATTATTAATCTTACAGAATGACTATTTTCAGATATTCTGGAAGGGGGTGGACTCTTTGATCAGAATTTTTTAAGATGTGATTCCCAAATAGTAAACATGGGGAAACTTTTCAAGATTTCTATGTGCAGTATGTCCTTGGAAAACGTGCAGCCAAAACTAGCGTAGAATAACGAGATTACGTTGCTGTTAAACAGACGCAGTTGCAAATTAAGGGAAAATTTGCTAGATCTCCAAATACTTATCTCCAATTAAATAATTGAGAGAATGCTGCACATGCCCTGCATATGCAATTTGAAGGATTATCTCTCTGTCGCACCTACCGTTAGGAGTCAGTATATTACCTAGATCCTTGAATTTGTTGACTTCTCTGATGTCAGTTTCCCTAAGCTTAAGGCCTCCAGCAACCGAAGTAAAAATATAATTTGATATTGCCTTAGTCTTGTTCACATTAATCTGCAGAGCTCGTCTGGGAGGCTTTTGAAGCTAGCTCCTTAATATTTCGTTGCATATCTTCTGTGCAATGAGTAGCAAGAACTATGTCGTCCAGAGTGTCTCAGTCGTAAAGTTTTCTCTGTGGGTTCTACTGTACTCCACCCCAGAAGTTGCAAGACCATAGAACAAAGTCGATGACAAATGGGCAGACGTGTGTTCGGGTGCCTGCTGTTTTTTGGTTAATAAGTACATAGATCTACTCCCTCCAAGACCTGCAGTTCGTTTGTCTTCTATGACTATATTCTTAATATATACGGAAGACTAATACTACTGATACTACTGATGCTATTACTTCTACTACTATTATGCTGTAAATACTATTACTTCTGCTACTCTTACTACTACTACTGCTACAACTACTGCTAATCCTACTACTCTTAGCTGAAAAGAAAGCAAGTATATTCAAGGTATCCGATTAAGAAGCAGCTGTGAGTGTTAAGTCAAAAGAGTCTATTGGAATTATCAAGCACATACCGCCTGAATTTCAGAATTATCTGTGTTCTTTCATTCATAAGTGTATGCAGAAAAATATGATGACTCACGGACTTTCAAAGTATTCTTCTCGTATCAAGCGGACTTGGATTATGCAATCACAAACCCGTCACATAGGATACGAAGTGCACAGAGTTCAGCCTTTTCTATTTCTTCCCAGGAGATGTTACAGGTATCAAAAAGCTGTATCCTGTATCCTGGATCATAAACAGCGGGGCTTATGAGAAACTTCCTTTTTCTTGAGTCGTTGTTAGACCGATTCGGTATCGTATGCCTTCAAGAACATTTTCTTTCCAGTTTCCAGTTGCCCCTTATGACCCTATCTCACGCGTTAGTCACAGTTTCTTAAGCAGAATTTCGCCGGAAGAAGCGAGATCGTCCCTGTGGAGGCCTCGCAGTGCTAAGCAAGTCTCAACTCCATACCCCAGAAGTTAGTAAACACTTTGGTTCCGTAGCTATTAATTGTATTGCTCTCATAAATGTCTGCTTATCTACTAACAAAGTGACCAAGCCTCCGAGGTCCGTTTTGCCTCTGCTTGTCGGAGGCTAGCAAAGTTTGCTAGTAAAAATCCGTTCTTTCCATACATGCGTTATCATAGGTGACTTTAATTATGATCCAATCCGCTCTAACTGCCCACGTCCTGAAAATATTATAAATATGCTGCCTTTCTTATTCGTATTGCTTCAAAAGAACAAGGACTTTACATACGTATCACTTGCTAGCACTATCTCAAACCTAGACCATGTACTGTATTCAGGCAGCCCAGTCAAATATGTGACAGTAATGGACTATCAGGCCACAAACGACCATATTCCTATATGTGTCCCGACAACCGTCGTGGGGGCCAAAATTGACGACTCTCAACCTGTGAGAAAGTTATCATATCCTGACTAAATTGTAAAAATAGCAAGCTTTACTATGACCTTTGGGTAATGGTAAAAGTAACGAAGCATTAATTTTCTTTATCTAAGAAAAACAAACCTAACATTGTAAAATCAGATTTGAATAAGAATACCCTTGATTCGACAACGTCCATAAAATGCAAATAAACCGGACCGCTTCAAAATCGAGAGGTCAACGGCTAGAATATTACGCGACAGTAATCACATGACAAGATATAGAACAAAACAGGGTTTTTGAATGGAGAAATCGGAAACCAACATTTTGAACAAAGAATTATTATTAGCCTTATTACAGAAAAAGAGGAATTGCATAAAAACTGGTCTCTCGCCAATTGGAGACAAGAATGACGAAATAAGACAACGCTTAAACTAATGGTTCGGGGACCGAAATAGGGTAGTCCTTTTTTGGAACTAACAACGAGTAAGTGTTTTCTTTGTAATTAAGATAGGCTACCACTGTCTGTCTGAATTCCTCTTTGAGGATAAAATTGAGATAAGATGTAAACCTCTAAAAGATATCTGTCACCTGAATATAAATTTAATACGTATATAGGAGACAAGGATAAAAACTAGTGCTGAAATCAAAGCACGACATTTGAGTAAAATTTAGTGATTTGGGATATATTGGATTCGAAAGACTTGGGGGCCCTAGGTGAAATACATCAGTTTCTAAGGATTGGAATAGAAATAAAATTAGTTCGTCTTCGAAACTTGAACATAGGAATAACCTAAGGTTTAAGTATAATATAAACTCCTTGACCTAAAAGAATAAATTAAAGAGCCCTTTTTGCCTCTTTCTTCCAGCTTAGTGACCTTTCGAATTTGCCTAGCGTTTATTAAAATCTTATATATAAGAAGATTGGAGCGATAGGACCACACAATATTACCCCCTAGCGAATTCTCTGACGTTATACGAAAGAGGGACTCAGTCTCCTCTTTTAGCCACTTTGGCATTTCAACCCGTGCAAATATTTTATAGAGGCGGCCCTGATGTTTATAGAATGGTTAGGGAATAAAGGAGGAATTAAATTGCTACATTAAGATTTCCAATCTCTTCTGTCCAAAGATCCAATTTTCTCTAGAAAGTTGTAGTTTATCAGAGTTCCAAAGAACACTAACTTTCTTTTAGGATATAAACCTAAAACTTGGTTTAATTTATACAACCATTGAGACTTGATAAAAAGGTTATTCCTAGGAACAATAATTTGACGCAAAGAACTTTAATTACACCAGTGCTCAAGCCAGTCTGATCGTCCAAGTGTAGTTATTTCAATTAGAAACATTAGATACCCTAGAATTAACTAAACCCTTTTTTTTCGGTATACATTGGTGGATTGAACAAGCAGACCCATAGAATATTAGACAACAGACCTAGAAGAGGTCGAGAAATATTATAATTAGAGTTAGAATAATTACATTTTATTTCTTTTATAATAAATATCAGTTGTCACTGAATTCTGAGTACCGATTCTTACCCATAGCCTCAGTTATAACACGCTACCAAATTTTAGCCCTGATAGTAGGGGCAACCTTACAAGCCCAAGTAGTTCTTGAAGAATACGTGAAGTAACTTATGCGTACCGGAATTCTGCGGGTCTTGCGACGGCATCCTAGTGAAACTGAAGGTTCTATACCATGTGTTACAGCCAAGAACCAACCTAAGTGAAAATGAGATAAGGTTACAACTAAACATATACTGTGAGCAAATAATTTATGCACTGAAATGTGCTGATAAGGTGGCGATTTCAGTGAGGCGAATACGTTGCAAGAGTTAGAAATGCGAGAGGTTTTGTCAAGCGTCTTTGCAAAGATATTTGAGCTTCTGATTGCTGATCATTGAAAAGGAAGGTTTATTATGCCGCCACTCCTGTTCGGGCTCCAGTTGGGGTCTTTTTAAGTATTATCAAAGACTTATCAAGTCTTTTTAATATACTCAGAGATACAGAAACATCTGGAAGCACTCTGGTTCTGAGAGTAAACGATGTTACGAATGCTTTTGGTTCCTTTAACCACTCACGGGCAACGTTGGAGTCTATAGTTTGTTGGAGTTCGTTTTACTTTGGGAAAAGTACTTTCGGATAGTAAGCTCCCTGTATCCGTCAGAATAAAGCAAAGAGCCATCACATAACCAATTATCTACAACAATGCGTCTCTTCCTACACAGACTGGCCTTCCTATTATTTGCTTTTGAAAAAGGGATGGATACATACGTGCTTTGTTATACGTAGAATCTGTTAAATCCGTGCTGGTCAATAGCTAGTCTTCAACGCAGTTTTGATAACCTATCTAATAGATATCTACAAATAAGACTAAGTATGAACGCTGTGAAGTCCAAAGCTATCTGATTTAATTTTCACGCTAGTCCTGTCCCTGAGAAAGTCTGTCTATGTGATAGTGATGTGAAACCAAGGGCGGATCCAGGATTTTTTTTCGGGGGGGGGGGGGGGGTTTACTAATTTTTGACTTTTTTGAGGGGGGGGGGTTACTAATTTTTGACTCAGTTTTCGACTAATTATACTGATTTTTACCTAGGTTTTACTAATTTTCGACTTATTTTCGACTCGGTCAAAAATTTCGGGGGGTGTTCAAACCGGGTAACCCCCCCCCCTGGATACGGCCTTGGGTGAAACCCACAACTATATTCACATATTTAGAGGTTAGTCTTCAAAAGCTATAAATAGGACTAATCTACAAATACATATCTACAAATATCTACATCTACAAATAGGACTAAGTATGAATGGTACAAAGTCCCAAGTCCTCTCCTTTAATTTTACGCTAGTCCTATGCCCGACAGTTTCCATCCAGGTGATAGTGAGGTGACACCCACAACTATGTTCACATGTTAAGGTTCCCCGATTGGGTCTTCGATTAAGAATACGCGAAAGTCTTTGCTTCGGAATGCTAAACGTAAAATTAGAGCTTTTTATGCTAGTGTGTTTACATCGCAACTTAAACTGGAACAAAAAGCCACTACTTGATTATAAAATAGTTTGGCTCTTCGTCTTATTCTATATTTGATCCCATTTTGGGAAATTTTTACGGAATCTGATAGGAGAGGGTTGCGAAGCTGTTATTTAAGTCTGTAAAGTTTTTGCTTCAGGCCCCTCGTTGGTTCAAGAATAGGTAGGCTTACATCGTTAACCGTTTCGGTGTGGTGGAACCGCTTTGGGCCGGGGATGAACAGTTTCAGAAACTGAGTAACCAACCCTCTTCTCAGCCGTGGAAAGACGCGCTATTTTAGTTATACAGTCATTGGAAATTTGTGTTCACCTTTATGTTGTGTTTATTTTGTTTTCCTTTCTTTTTCTTTTAGTGTACTCCATCGTTTTCTTTTTTTCTTGTTGTTAGATGGATAATAAAGAAAATTCATGGAAAGCTCTGGAAATTATGACTTTGAGGATGACATCCCCCCACACCCCCGCCCCCAAAGCCCTCAGCGCAAGAATTAGTAGACGTAGCAGTATCAGTAGTAAGAGTGGTAGTTGCTGCAGGGGTAGTAGTAGTAGTTGTCGCTGTAGCATTAGTAGTAGCATTAATAATAGCAGAAGAAATAATAGCAGAAATAATACTAGTAGCAGTATTAGTAGTAGTAATAGTTGTCACAGTACCAACTGTTTGCTTTGACTTGACGAGACAGAGGTATGTCCTGTTCGTCGGACCTGCTCAAAAGAGTCATAGAGCTTACCTCTGGCAAGAGTGCAGCGCCATATTGGTTCATGGCCGTCTCAACATTGACCTGCCTAGCGTCTTCAACGCATGAACTTGAATGTTCGGCATCCGTGGTCTCTATCCGTACATAGTCCTCGTCAATATTTAGCCGAAGTGACAGGATCTGTTCCAGAAAATGAATAGGCGTTAGTAAGCGCCCGAAAAATAACAATAATATCAGTCCTTCTCCTTGCCGCCAGAATTCAACTTCGCCTTCAAATTGATTTTAAAGTTTCAGCTTGGGCCTATTGCTTCTGATGGGATTTACCTCAGTAAATGACCCGAGCAATATCTTATCGTACTCTTCGCAAAGTCCATTAAGGTAGTAGATTTTGCCGTTGCAACACTTCGGTTCGAATATCTGGCAAAACGAATCAAACGTTGTAACAGCCCTTATTGACCCATCATCTTCTTAGGGCTTACAGTCCAGAAACTTCTTCATGCACCTGTCATGGTATCTGACGTTCTTTGCTGGCATATCGATTGACACTTTTCCATCTCCTACAATTCGGAGTAGAACATGAGGATATTGATCACGAACTGCCTTTGCTTGCTTGCATATTTTTTCTTGACGGTTGTAAGTTTCTACACGGCGCAACTGCTCTCTTATCGTACCCGGCTTACTGCAGATCAAACAAAGACTATAGTCAGAGTTCTCGCGTATACTTTCTCTCGTGGTCGGACGTGCAACCTCTGTGCTTGGAGCTGCACTGGCAAGCCTGGAAACCCTTTTATCGCACTCAATGTGGTTTGAGCTTGTGAACTTTTTTCTGCATGGATCGTGCCACTTAGGGTATAGCTCATCACTAGTGGAATCTATCACTTTCATTACGCTTTCAGAAAGCTCGTCTTTTCTTTTGGAAGCAGCTCTGTTGAACGATTATGTGCTCATTCCTGTCACATCTTCAGTCGGGTCCTGCCATATGAAGCATCTCAAGAAGTCGAACGATTCTGTAATACCCATGGTGTTGCTAGTCTTCACCGGACTCTCATATTTGACCGCAGTCAACCCAGCCTAGAAGAAAAGCACAAATGAACTCGAAAGCAATTAATGGCCTTTAATTTTTTTTTCTTGCATCGGCAGAGCGAGAGCGATATTCACTAGCCTATTTGCTTTTAGTGCGTGCTGATGTACTTTCGCCCAATAAAAAGTCGCCAGTCCCTCATATTGGAGGGCTCGAAGGGGGATTTGGGGATTCAGGCATAGGGAATTTGACTCATTGGCCTATGGTAATTTTTTAAACTAGGAAACCCCAGGCTCCATTAAACTCGAGCTGAAACCGTAGCATTTACTAAATGGACTAATTGACTTTCAAGTTATTTTTTTTTTTTTTCGGGCGATAATACCTCCTATAAAACGTCGGGTCGTTCAAGTCAGCCTCGAGTGAGTCTGTGTGTAGTCCAGCATGAATCACGTTGTACCTACTAGCGGGAAAAAGTAGGGGAATAGCAACGGTAATAGAACTAACGGAATGTATAACATAACCCAGCCTACATTGTGGAACCCACGAGGAAGTAGTCTACAGCTCTTTTCCTTTTACAGGGTTTGGATTAATTTGAGAAAAAAAAATCCTCGTTAAAAATCAGAATTCATCCCAAAAATTTGCAATAAAAGTAAAAATTCGAGATTAAATCTAGATTAATTCGGACATGGAATGTACACCAGTCCCAAGTTGTTGAACCCTCGGTCGGAGGGAAATGGAACAAACTTAATTTTAGAAGAAAAATCAACAATTGTAAGGCAAGAATGAAAACCCGACAATGAAAACCCAAAAATGAAACAACAATACTAGGCTAGAAAACATGGTGTACCTCAGGCAAGATGTTGTTGCCGGAATCCTTACCTTTAGGTAGATCAGATAAATATCCTAAATCCTTTCCTTTTATTTCGTAACTTTTACTACGTTATGCAACTAAAACCCGATACATAGTAGGCTCGGGTTTTTTTATTGCTGTCGAAACCAAATTCGCGCATGCGATCGCAGAACAAGGCATCTGTTGTTTTTTTTTCTGATTAGAAAAATTAGTTGTATAGAATGTAAATACATGGTTTGATTCAGAAAAGAGCCATCTATCGTTTGGTGAGATAACAATTATAGGTTGTGTTAAAAATATTTGAGTAAAACGCCACTATTTAGAACATTTTCTTTTTTTTGGGGGGGGGGATTCTCTTGTTCAAACGCTTATACATTCTTGCAGATTCAAGTCTCGACTTTTGTTTTTATTAACAGCGTGTAAAGGACATTCTGACGGTTCGAATGATGTGCAGTTTGATCCGTTTTAATTTTTTTATTAACAGCTAAAACAAATAAAAAAAACTTGGTCATTGTAGGCTAATTTCTTCTTTATAGGCTAAAATCGTCAAGTTCTACATTAGTGCGAGCATGTGCACCCCGATTTCTATGTGCAGTATGTCCTTGGAAAACGTACAGCCAAAAATAGCGTTGAATAAAAGTTTTCAAGACGGCCTTTCTAATTGAATATTATTCCAGGAATTAGTTTCTTCTACCGCCTTTCTGCTAAAACGTGTCCATGAGACTTGAGTTCAGATGTGTTGTTTCATAATTTTGGACTCTTGCTGTGACAGAAGAGATCAAACTGGGTTGCAAGCTCCATATATGAAGCACTATTTGGGGAATCTTTACCGAATATTTTTGGATTTAGGACTTTGATATTGCAGTATTTCTCTTGATATTTTAATCAACAATCTAAAAAATCTGTAGGTACCAGCTTGTGAAAGTTGAATATTCCTTATGAAATATGCACTTACAATATTGTTGGAAGTTTCCACCTGTTTTTACTTATTAACTATCAAATTAAAAGTTAATTTGACTGATGTTCAGACACAAATTATGTTTTATCTCCCAGTGGATTTTAGTGACATCTATTTTTTCTTTATACTTCATTACATTGAGATGATCCTAGAGGATTATTTATTCGAATCAATAAGGAATAAAAGAAAAAATCCCAAGTAAACGATTTTTTGTGGTTAAGTGACCTGGTTTGATATTGGAAATTCCAAGTTTATTTAAATTATGCAGTAGTAAAATGGTTAACAGATGAAAAGAGCTAGAAGTGTATCTAAAAAAAAATATTTTCAAGGTTTGGAATCAAAATAAGGTTTGAAACCACGGTTGAAACCCTGAAACCAAAGTTCCAGTGAATATTTAGTGGTCAGTCTCTTTTGAAGATAACATGTTAAATGAATCAAATTAGTATCAGTAGAGTCTTTATTTTATGGTATTTCCAAACATCATGATCCCTTTTGTTCTTGCTAGAACGGTCTGCAGATCACACTGCTGAAAATACGTCAGGTGCTTCCTGATGTGATTTTGAAATTGTAGTTCACAGAAAGTATAGTTGTAACGTTAAGGAATCTTGGGATTTTTATGTTGCTGATTATTTTAACTGTTTTAATTTATGTATATATGTTGACAAATTATCGAAATGAGGCTTCTACAGAAAATATGCGTCGGCTAGTGTAAAACACAGTGTAAAGCTAGTGTAAAACATCTCTGTAAAACACTGCATAAAATAAGAAGGTCAAATAAACCACTGCGGATTTGTATTGATTTTAACACTGACTTCATGCAGTAGTTTTAGTGGTAGTAATGGTAGTAACAGTGATAGTAGTGATAGTACTGGTAGCAGTAGTTGTAGTAGTAATAATAGCGTGAGATTATTGCCTTTTTGGTCAATTGATCATCTCCCCCATGATTTTCTGAGATTTCATAATTAATACACTAAGTCATTCCCGAGTTCAGTCATTTTGAAATCCAAAATGCTCATGAAGTGCTTTAATTTACTTCGACACTCCCCTCAAAATTCTCTAAAAGCCTCATCTAATTGTCCTTCGTCTTTTGAACACTAGAGGTTGAACTTGCCTACCATGCTCAATATTAGTTTAAAAAGCTTTTCAACGAACCAAGTTCCCCTTAATATCCCCCTAAACAATCCCCCTAACTGTTCCATGGGCAGCTGGCAGAACACGGCTCTTTCCGTCAACTTGAATCTGTGGATGCTGATCTACCGTAAATTTGTAACGTGTAGTGAAGACCCATCTAATGTGTTTAGCTGAAAGTCCAAATTGTCGATACCTAAGGTAGAGAAAAGTCTTTTCTGCAGATTCGAAGAAATGAAAATCTAGTCTTCCAAAATTTCCCTCAGCTATTTTCCCTGACTCCAGCAGGCATTCAAACTCGACTAAAATCAAGCACTATCATACAAAAGAAGTTTTACAGGGAGTCAGGGACAATTTTCATAGCTTTGGAAAAGTCGGCATCGTAAGCATTTTCCCCTTCTTTACTTTTCCGGCAGTTTCTAGCAGCGACTATTTCTTTTCGCATGTGCCTGCCGTAGTGCAAGTTTAAAAATCTTTGTTTAAGGAGTGAGAACATGAACCCCCTAAAGATGTCCCCGACCTAGTGCTCAACCTTGTTACTGGCCAACTGCTTGCTTTCACTCGACGAGACAGATGAATGTCCTCTTCGTCGGACCTGCTCAAAAGGGTTATAGAGCTTACCTCTGGTAAGAGTGCAGCGCCATATTGGTTCAAGAATTATTATTAGCCTTATTACAGAAAAAGAGGAATTGCATAAAACTGGTCTCTCGCCAATGGGAGACAAGAATGACAAAACAAGACAACGCTTAAAATAATGGTTCGGGGACCGAAATAGGGTAGTCCTTTTTTGGAACTAACAACGAGTAAGTGTTTTCCTTGTAATTAAGATAGGCTACCACTGTCTGTCTGAATTCCCCTTTGAGGATAAAATTGAGATAAGATGTAAACTTCTGAAAGATATCTGTCACCTAGATATAAATTTAATACGTATATAGGAGACAAGGATAAAAACTAGTGCTGAAATCAAAGCACGACATTTGAGTAAAATTTAGTGATTTGGGATATATTGGATTCGAAAGACTTGGGGGCCCTAGGTGAAATACATCAGTTTCTAAGGATTGGAATAGAAATAAAATTAGTTCGTCTTCGAAACTTGAACATAGGAATAACCTAAGGTTTAAGTATAATATAAACTCCTTGACCTAAAAGAATAAATTAAAGAGCCCTTTTTGCCTCTTTCTTCCAGCTCGATTCGCCTTCCAGCTTCGAATTTGCCTAGCGTTTATTAAAATCTTATATATAAGAAGATTGGAGCGATAGGACCACACAATATTACCCCTTAGCGAATTCTCTGACGTTATACGAAAGAGGGACTCAGTCTCCTCTTTTAGCCACTTTGGCATTTCAACCCGTGCAAATATTTTATAGAGGCGGCCCTGATGTTTATAGAATGGTTAGGGAATAAAGGAGGAATTAAATTGCTACATTAAGATTTCCAATCTCTTCTGTCCAAAGATCCAATTTTCTCTAGAAAGTTGTAGTTTATCAGAGTTCCAAAGAACACTAACTTTCTTTTAGGATATAAACCTAAAACCAAATTTTAGCCCTGATAGTAGGGGCAACCTTACAAGCCCAAGTAGTTCTTGAAGAATACGTGAAGTAACTTATGCGTACCGGAATTCTGCGGGTCTTGCGACGGCATCCTAGTGAAACTGAAGGTTCTATACCATGTGTTACAGCCAAGAACCAACCTAAGTCAAAATGAGATAAGGTTACAACTAAACATATACTGTGAGCAAATAATTTATGCACTGAAATGTGCTGATAAGGTGGCGATTTCAGTGAGGCGAATACGTTGCAAGAGTTAGAAATGCGAGAGGTTTAGTAACCTATCTCTAGTAACAGTCTGTGTTAGGGTGAAGTTGTGGTTACGGCTCAGGAAAGAATAAGAGAGGCCAAGGACCGGGGTGGTAAATGTGGTCCAGATTTATTTTGAGAGAATATTTAGGAATGCTGTACAAGAGTATCTGGTGGTGGTTAAGCGGGTTACAGCTGAGAAGATTGTAAATGACCTTAATTATCTTTGGAAATCTCGTCCTCGTTCTGGGAAGCAGAACCATGAGGGTCCCGATAATATCCTAGAGTGTGAGTGGTATACCCAGTCCCAAAATTTGCTTGTTAAGCCTAATAACAGCGTGAGAAGTTCTTTCGATAGTGAGATAGCTTCGTTGCTTGATTCTACTCAAACCTTGAAATCTAATGTGATTACACCCTCTGCTATTAGGGAGGCTGTTCTGAAGCTTAAAAAGAAGAAATTCTCGGTTGGTGCCGACAGTATTTGTGCTGAGCATCTTATTACCGTAAGTGGCCTCCTCTATAACCACCTTGCATTAATTTTACAAATGGTTTTAACGTTTGTGTCGTTCCGGACAATTTATGCATGGAGTGGTTGGCCAAATTCTGGATAAGAATAAACCAAAATCACCATGCTCATCATATAGGCCAGTGTCTGTGTCAAGCGTCTTTGCAAAGATATTTGAGCTTCTGATTGCTGATCATTGAAAAGGAAGGTTTATTATGCCGCCACTCCTGTTCGGGCTCCAGTTGGGGTCTTTTTAAGTATTATCAAAGACTTATCAAGTCTTTTAATATACTCAGAGATACAGAAACATCTAGAAGCACTCTGGTTCTGAGAGTATACGATGTTACGAATGCTTTTGGTTCCTTTAACCACTCACGGGCAACGTTGGAGTCTATAGTTTGTTGGAGTTTGTTTTACTTTGGGAAAAGTACTTTCGGATAGTAAGCTCCCTGTATCCGTCGGACTAAAGCAAATAGCCATCACATAACCAATTATCTACAACAATGCGTCTCTTCCTACACAGACTGGCCTTCCTATTATTTGCTTTTGAAAAAGGGATGGGTACATACGTGCTTTGTTATACGTAGAATCTGTTAAATCCGTGCTGGTCAATAGCTAGTCTTCAACGCAGTTTTGATAACCTATCTAATAGATATCTACAAATAAGACTAAGTATGAACGCTGTGAAGGCCAAAGCTATCTGATTTAATTTTCACGCTAGTCCTGTCCCTGAGAAAGTCTGTCTATGTGATAGTGAGGTGAAACCAAGGGCGGATCCAGGATTTTTTTCGGGGGGGGGGGGGGTTTACTAATTTTTGACTTTTTCGGGGGGGGTTTACTAATTTTTGACTCAGTTTTCGACTAATTATACAGATTTTTACCTAGGTTTTTACTAATTTTCGACTTATTTTCGACTCGGTCAAAAATTTCGGGGGGTGTTCAAACCGGGTAACCCCCCCCCCCCTGGATACGGCCTTGGGTGAAACCCACAACTATATTCACATATTTAGAGGCTAGTCTTCAAAAGCTATAAATAGGACTAATCTACAAATACATATCTACAAATATCTACATCTACAAATAGGACTAAGTATGAATGGTACAAAGTCCCAAGTCCTCTCCTTTAATTTTACGCTAGTCCTATGCCCGACAGTTTCCATCCAGGTGATAGTGAGGTGACACCCACAACTGTGTTCACATGTTTAGGTTCCCCGATTGGGTCTTCGATTAAGAATACGCGAAAGTCTTTGCTTCGGAATGCTAAACGTAAAATTAGAGCTTTTTATGCTAGTGTGTTTACATCGCAACTTAAACTGGAACAAAAAGCCACTACTTGATTATAAAATAGTTTGGCTCTTCGTCTTATTCTATATTTGATCCCATTTTGGGAAATTTTTACGGAATCTGATAGGAGAGGGTTGCAAAGCTGTTATTTAAGTCTGTGAAGTTTTTTCTTCAGGCCCCTCGTTTGTGCAAGAATAGGTAGGCTTACATCGTTAACCGTTTCGGTGTGGTGGAACCGCTTTGGGCCGGGGATGAACAGTTTCAGAAACTGAGTAACCAACCCTCTTCTCAGCCGTGGAAAGACGCGCTATTTTAGTTATACAGTCATTGGAAATTTGTGTTCACCTTTATGTTGTGTTTATTTTGTTTTCCTTTCTTTTTCTTTTAGTGTACTCCATCGTTTTCTTTTTTTCTTGTTGTTAGATGGATAATAAAGAACATTCATGGAAAGGCCTGGAAATTATGACTTCGAGGATGACATCCCCCCACTCCCCCACCCCCGCCCCCCACAGCCCTCAGCGCAAGAATTAGTAGACGTAGCAGTATCAGTAGTAAGAGTGGTAGTTGCTGCAGGGGTAGTAGTAGTCGTTGTCGCTGTAGCATTAGTAGTAGTAGCATTAATAATAGCAGAAGAAATAATAGCAGAAATAATACTAGTAGCAGTATTAGCAGTAGTAATAGTTGTCACAGTACCAACTGTTTGCTTTGACTTGACGAGACAGAGGTATGTCCTGTTCGTCGGACCTGCTCAAAAGAGTCATAGAGCTTACCTCTGGCAAGAGTGCAGCGCCATATTGGTTCATGGCCGTCTCAACATTGACCTGCCTAGCGTCTTCAACGCATGAACTTGAATGTTCGGCATCCGTGGTCTCTATCCGTACATAGTCCTCGTCAATATTTAGCCGAAGTGACAGGATCTGTTCCAGAAAATGAATAGGCGTTAGTAAGCGCCCGAAAAATACCAATAATATCAGTCCTTCTCCTTGCCGCCAGAATTCAACTTCGCCTTCAAATTGATTTAAAAGTTTCAGCTTGGGCCTATAGCTCCTGATGGGATTTACCTTAGTAAATGACCCGAGCAATATCTTATCGTACTCTTCGCAAAGTCCATTATGGTAGTAGATTTTGTCGTTGCAACACTTCGGTTCGAATATCTGGCAAAACGAGTCAAACGTTGTAACAGCCCTTATTGATCCATCGTCTTCTTAGGGCTTACAGTCCAGAAACTTCTTCATGTACCTGTCATGGTATCTGACGTTCTTTGCTGGCATATCGATTGACACTTTTCCATCTCCTTCGATTCGGAGTAGAACATGAGGATATTGATCACGAACTGCCTTTGCTTGCTTGCATATTTTTTCTTGACGGTTGCGTAAGTCTCTACACGGCGCACTCTTATCGTGCCCGGCTTACTGCAGATCAAACGCAGACTACAGTCAAAGTTCTCGCCTATGCTTCCTCTCATGGTCGGACGTGCAACCTCCGTGCTTGGAGCTACACTGGCAAGCCAGGAAACCCTTTTATCGCACTCAATGTGGTTTGTGCTTGTAAACTTTTTTCTGCATGAATCATGCCACTTAGGGTATAGCTCATCACTAGCGGAATCTATCACTTTCATTACACTTTCCGAAAGTTCGTCTTTTCTTTTGGAAGCAGCTCTGTTGAACGATTATGTGCTCATTCCTGTCACATCTTCAGTCGGGTCCTGCCATATGAAGCATCTCAAGAAGTCGAACGATTCTGTAATACCCATGGTGTTGCTAGTCTTCACCGGACTTTCATATTTGACCGCAGTCAACCCAGCCTAGAAGAAAAGCAAAAATGAACTCGAAAGCAATTAATGGCCTTTAATTTTTTTTTTCTTGCACCGGTAGAGCGAGAGCGATGTTAAATATTTGCTTTTGGTGCGTGCTTATGTACTGTCCCCCAATAAAAAGTCGCCAGCCCCTCATATTGGAGGGCTTTGAGGATTCAGGCTTAGGGAATTTGACTCATTGGCCTATGGGAATTTTTCAAACTAAGAAACCCCAGGCTCCAGTAAACTCGAGCTGAAACCGTAGCATTTAATAAATTGACTAAGTGACTTTCAAGTTATATTATTATTTTTTTTTTCGGGTGATAATGCATCGTATTAAACGTCTGGTCGTTCAAGTCAGCCTCGAGTGTGTCTGTGTGTAGTCCAGCATGAATCACGGTTGTACCTACTATCGGAAAAAAGTAGGGGGATAGCAACGGTAATAAAACTAACAGAATATATAACATAACCCAGCCTACATTGTGGAACCTACGAGGAAGTAGTCTACAGCTCTTTTCCTTTTAAAGGGTTTGGATTAATTTGAAAAAGAAAATCCTCGTTAAAAATCAGAATTCATCACAAAAATTTGCAATAAAAGTAAAAATCCGAGACTAAATCTGGATTAATTCGAACATGGAATGTACACTAGTCCCAAGTTGTTGAACCCTCGGTCGGAGGGAAATGGAACAAACTTAATTTTAGAAGAAAAATCAACAATTGTAAGGCAAGAATGAAAACCCGACAATGAAAACCCAAAAATGTAACAACAATACTAGGCTAGAAAACATGGTGTACCTCACGCAAGATGTTGTTGCCGGAATCCTTACCTTTAGGTAGATCAGACAAATATCCTAAATCCTTTCCTTTTATGTCGTAACTTTTGCTACGCTATGCAACTAAAACCCGATACATAGTAGGCTCGGGTTTTTTTATTGCTGTCGAAACCAAATTCGCGCATGCGATCGCAGAACGAGGCATCTGTTGTTTTTTTTTTTCTGATTAAAAAAATTAGTTGTATAGAATGTAAATACATTGTTTGATTCAGAAAAGAGCCATCTATCATTTGGTGAGATAACAATTATAGGTTGTGTTAAAAATATTTGAGTAAAACGCCACTATTTAGAACATTTTCTTTTTTTTTGGGGGGGGGATTCTCTTGTTCAAACGCTTATACATTCTTGCAGATTCAAGTCTCGACTTTTGTTTTTATTAACAGCGTGTAAAGGACATTCTGACGGTTCAAGTGATGTGCAGTTTGATCCGTTTTAATTTTTTTATTAACAGCTAAAAAAACAAAAAAACTTGGTCATTGTAGGCTAATTTCTTCTTTATAGGCTAAAATCGTCAAGTTCTACATTAGTGCGAGCATGTGCACCCCGATTTCTATGTGCAGTATGTCCTTGGAAAACGTACAGCCAAAAATAGCGTTGAATAAAAGTTTTCAAGACGGCCTTTTTAATTGAATATTATTCCAGGAATTAGTTTCTTCTACCGCCTTTCTGCTAAAACGTGTCCATGAGACTTGAGTTCAGATGTGTTGTTTCATAATTTTGGACTCTTGCTGTGACAGAAGAGATCAAACTGGGTTGCAAGCTCCATATATGAAGCACTATTTGGGGAATCTTTACCGAATATTTTTGGATTTAGGACTTTGATATTGCAGTATTTCTCTTGATATTTTAATCAACAATCTAAAAAATCTGTAGGTACCAGCTTTTGAAAGTTGAATACTTCTGATGAAATATGCACTTACAATATTGTTGGAAGTTTCCACCTGTTTTTACTTATTAACTATCAAATTAAAAGTTAATTTGACTGATGTTCAGACACAAATTATGTTTTATCACCCAGTGGATTTTAGTGACATCTATTTTTTCTTTATACTTCATTACATTGAGATGATCCTAGAGGATTATTTATTCGAATCAATAAGGAATAAAAGAAAAAATCCCAAGTAAACGATTTTTTGTGGTTAAGTGACCTGGTTTGATATTGGAAATTCCAAGTTTATTTAAATTATGCAGTAGTAAAATGGTTAACAGATGAAAAGAGCTAGAAGTGTATCTAAAAAAAAAATCTTTTCAAGGTTTGGAATCAAAATAAGGTTTGAAACCACGGTTGAAACCCTAAAACCAAAGTTCCAGTGAATATTTAGTGGTCAGTCTCTTTTGAAGATAACATGTTAAATGAATCAAATTAGTATCATTAGAGTCTTTATTTTATGGTATTTCCAAACATCATGATCGCTTTTGTTCTTGCTAGAACGGTCTGCAGATCACACTGCTGAAAATACGTCAGGTGCTTCCTGATGTGATTTTGAAATTGTAGTTCACAGAAAGTATAGTTGTAACGTTAAGGAACCTTGGGATTTTTATGTTGCTGATTATTTTAACTGTTTTAATTTATGTATATATGTTGACAAATTATCGAAATGAGGCTTCTACAGAAAATATGCGTCGGCTAGTGCATCTCTGTAAAACACTGCATAAAATAAGAAGGTCAAATAAACCACTGCGGATTTGTATTGATTTTAACACTGACTTCATGCAGTAGTTTTAGTGGTAGTAATGGTAGTAACAGTGATAGTAGTGATAGTACTGGTAGCAGTAGTTGTAGTAGTAATAATAGCGTGAGATTATTGCCTTTTTGGTCAATTGATCATCTCCCCCATGATTTTCTGAGATTTCATAATTAATACACTAAGTCATTCCCGAGTTCAGTCATTTTGAAATCCAAAATGCTCATGAAGTGCTTTGATTTACTTCGACACTCCCCTCAGCATTCTCTAAAAGCCTCATCTAATTGTCCTTCGTCTTTTGAACACTAGAGGTTGAACTTACCCACCATTCTCAATATTAGTTTAAAAAGCTTTTCACCGAACCAAGTTCCCCTTAATATCCCCCTAAACAATCCTTATTACGAGTTGAACGTTCCTATATATCGATATACTGATCATAATATCGATAATAAAAAAAACACATAATAACCAAGATTATTAAACAAAACAACATCTGAAGGTCAAATTGTGTTCCAATGCTCAGAAGACATGGGTGGCGTCAGCCCCACTCATCTTAATTTATGCACGTTTTGAGTTTGATTCGGTTATTTATTGTAACTTCTCTTCGTTTTAGGTTTAATTTATTTATTGATGGTTATTTTTTGGTAGTTTTACGATTGGAAAATTATTTGACTTTATTTCTGCTCATTTTTGAAAAATATTCTGCTCATTTTAGAAAAACTTGTTTCGTGGAAAAGCTTTTTCAAATTAATTTCTGTTGTTTTTTTATTGTCGTGGACTTTTTCATTTGAAAAGAACAGAATATTTAAAATCTTCCAGTTTTTTCTATAAGAATCCATAGTTCGGCTTACTATTTACATGATGGAGAAAATTTTTCAACAATTTTTCATAGCATATGTTCTTTTAAAATTCGTTGTTTTGAACCATTCCCAAAAAATCGTATGTGTGCTCTTTTTACAACGTGGATGCACTTGAACTATGTTTTGATTTAACCCAATATCCCCTTCAACAGTCCTTGAAAGTTCCCCATTAATAACATAAGCCTTAGTAATATTAGTACTAACAGCAGTAGTACTACTACTGCTAGTAAGTAATAGTGTGCACATAGCTGAACAAGCCCCTCAGTATGATCTGAAATTTCCAACTGCTGATATGGCCATTTGACAATCTGCATGTATATACAGTGTTTGAATTTACTTTTTCATATCCCCCAACATTATCTATAAATGTCTCCTTCATACCCTTAGCCTTAATAGCAGTATTAGTAGAATTAGTAGTAGAAGTCGTGGGGGTAGTATACATATAATCTTTTAACCAACCTTTTGGTTGGTTCAACATCCCCCTTAACAAAGACTAAAAGTTTCAACTTAATAGTCTAAGATATTCCTGATATATAGCTGTTACGGTCTTTTAATAGCATGCATCCACATAGTGCTTTTAAATTTAGTTCGCTATTCATCAACATCCTCTGAAATTTTTACTGAAATACGCTTAGCTTCTGTAGTACTAGCAGTAGTCGCCGTAACAGTAATTTAGCAGTAGCAGTCGTAATAGTACTAGTACTACTGCAGTATTAGTTGTAGTTGCAGTAGTAGTAGTAGTGGCAGTAGTTATAGTCGTGTGTACATTTTGGATTTTGCCTAGCTCAACATCCCCTTAACATGTCCTGAAAGTTTCAGCTTAATGCCCTGGACCATTCCTGAGATATTACAGATGCACCCTTTTGATAGCCTGCTTGTATAGAGTGTGGCTCTATTTAGTTCAGCATCCTTCCAAACATCCCCTCAAAGTTTCAACTTTATAACCTTAGCCTCAGTATTAGTAGTCGTAGCAATAATAGTAATAGTATCAGAAGTAGCAGTATGACACTGTTCTCTCTGAAAGTTTCACCTTAATATCAGGAGTAGGTATTCGTGTCAATCGTAGTAATAGTAGCAATAGTAGCAACATAAACATAGTGCCTCTTGGTTAATCTAACGTTCCCCTGAACATTTTCTTGACAATTGGTCAACTACACAAGCTAAGGCTATTAGGTTGAAACTTTCAAAGATTGTTTTGATGGATATTGAACTAAATCAGAACGAACTTGAGCGTGTAGATTGTCAAAAGGACACAACAGCAATATTTCAAAACGGCTTACATTATTAAATTGAAATTATGAGGGCATGATATATCAGATTTGGAACTAACCAGAAGGCGCTGTGTGTATACTATTAATACTACTACAATAATAGGCAACGCAATAGTGCTACCTAAGTAAAGAGCAATTTGGGCATAGTTTTTTTTCACCAAGGCGCTTCGTAAAGAAGGAGATGTCATGTAGAAATTTTGAAAGGAGCTCATTTGATTGGAAATTGAAAGTTCTAGTGTCATATTAAGAGTCAAAAGTGATGGGAGGGCAACCAGCCCCCCTCCCACGCTTATCTATTGAAATCAAGCTTGAGTTGTGACTCGGTGCAACAGCAAGCTAAGTGGGTAAGGTGGGAGGGAGAAGGGTATAAGTAGGTCGTCAAATGAGCCAACATACTTTTTGTCCCTTATTGGTTTAAACTTAGAGTCACAAATCCTGGGACCAGGGGAGCCTCATGGAAAACAAAAACATGATTGGGGGCAGAGATGCCATAAAAATGGGCAGAACAAGGGTAAAAACTTTCTCTGGTTGGCTCAAGAACAATATCCTCAACTCCTCGGTTCAGACTGACCCCGATTTACAAGAAATAAAGGGCAAAAGAAATATTAGTTCTTCCAAAAACGGGTCAAAGAAGAGTCAAAAGTTTTTTCTCCGAATGTCTTGAAACGTACACCCATAAGTGTCAGTGCAAAGAGACTCCAAAAGAAGCTCATGAGGGTTTCCCAATGGAAACCTTTGATTTAATCATGTAGACACCATAATCACTTTTGAGTTTTGTCTCGGAAATAAGATTTTTCGACTGCATATTACAAAAAAAAATCCAAGGCTTTAAACTCAATGCCAATCTACTGCACAACTATATGGTGGAGTCAGCTACAACTTTTCGTTCTTTACTATATTGGAGTGAAGAAAACTTCGAAGTATTTTTCCTGTGTATGACCATGCCAAAAAAGCTTATTTTTTCATTTTTTTTTTATAGTAAATTAAGTATAAGAATCTTAGTTGAATCCTAACAGGGGATGTATACTGTGAAATGCATCATGGCTTGGATGGAACGATTTGTTTTTGCATGGCACATTTCGGTTACTTTAAGTGTTTGCTTCGTTTAACGCGTTACTTTGAAACAACAATTTAGCGAATAACTTTGGCTTTATTGATATACCACTTCAAATTACTAGCCTATATGAAGCACTTATAAAACTTTGTATCAAAATTTGAATTTTAATTTTCCAAAAATGAACCTCTTTTTCATTTATTGTTCTGGCAGTTAATTAAGCGAGTTTTTTACGAATAGGATATACCGTGTCCAGTAATATTTGTATTATTTTCTGTTTCCATTATCTTTTGTGCTTCTAAAAACTGTTTTTTCTTGCGATTTATGGATGAAAAACAAATAAATCAAAAGTATAGGATTTCCTTTTTGCAGAATGGGATTTTAAGTATGGATAGCTCAACCTCCGTTTAATTTTCTGCATATCGTTTTTTTTCTCTGCTTCTGTTGCTGCCTAAAAAATTTATTAGGGCTAATTGATTAGGATAATTTCGGAGACCACACTGCCTTTCCATGACGATAAATAAAAGTTGACCGTCTACTGATGACGGTCACTGCACATGTGACCGAAATATCTAGTATTTTTGTAAATTTCTATCACTGTTATCATCACCACTGTCTATTAAAAGGATTTTATCCCTATTTGAACTTTTATTTATGGCTAATTGATTGTTCTGATTTATAAGTTAATTATGAAATAACTAATTCAAATGTAAGGGTTTAAGTGTTGTTTCATATCATAATCCTTGCCCTTTGTAGATTTTATTGGTTTTATTTTATAATTCTTTTTACCATCTGGGAAATGATATTTTATTATGATAATCCAGCGCTGCAAGAAGTTTCAACAGTCAGCACAAACTGAAATTACGGATCGTGCGTCAAAAAATCATACCGTATTTGCAACAATGACCCAGAGAATTTCGAAGGAATATGAAAACATGGGCTTTCGCGTGAAACGACATATTTAAACTTCAATCTTTCTGTGAAGCTGAAATGCAACCCATCCCAACTAACAAAATAACATTTGAAAAATCTTTACACGAAGAAAATATCCAAGATGTATTTTATCTAGCTAAACTTTTGAAGATAACATTTTTTTTTTTATTAAAATAAGTATTTCTGTACGCAAGGAGCCAGCTACATTGATACATTGTTACATTGATAAAACCCTTGACCGAAAGGACGACCTTTTGAATTAATCTAGTCTATGAGCCAATTTGCAAACTGGTTTCATGTGACAAAATTAACCTAAAACTCAAAAGGAAAAAGACAAAATTCGATTCGTGAACAGAGAGATATAATTATATCAGTGGGAAATTTCAAAAAGGCGTAATTCTTTTAAAACGTAAAGGTGGCTTGTTGGTTTTTGCATATTTGTGGCATTCTTCCATTGCAGGAAAACTAGCTAAATTTCAACTTGTCTATATCCTACAAAATTAACCTACATCTTGAAATATAGTAAATAATTAATCAGACTAACGACGCTTTTTGACTACTAAGGTCCCCGCTTTGGCCCTACAGTGTGTTGCTGCATCTATATTTCACGAATCTCAACTTGAAACCATGTAGTTATCAACCTTTAACGTTTAAGGGCTAGGCACACGTAGCTGATTTCGGGAACCGATTTCAGCAAGGGTATAATAATAATCATAATAATAATAATAATTTATTATAAGCCAAAAAACAGGCCATACAGATTCAGGAACCGATTTCAGCAAGGGTATATTCCACGTCGAGTGATTATAAGTAATGATGCTAAGAGGCGGGGCTTAGTGACATTTTTCGGCGATTAATCATCAATAATTACGATTTATTTACGATAATCATTAAATACGATTATTTACATGCCTAAAGCTCTAAACCCCAGTACATTTCTTGTCTAGAACGTAATTAATGATGATAATCATCGAAAAACGTCACTAAGCCCCGCCTCTTACCATAATTAATTAGAATCACACGACGTGGAATACATCCTTGCTGAATTCGGTTCCCGAAATCAGCTACGTGAGCCTAGCCCTTTAATAATGACAAATAAAATGTCTTACTGCACATGTAGGACAGCGAAACTTGACAGTTCAAGTGCATTTCTCAAACTTCGCCATCGGGCTATTTTCTTTCTTTTTTTGCTCGGCAGACTGTAAGTACAAATTCACACATAAGTAGTTTGACAGCAGGATGGGTCATGATTATTGTGAGAGTAAAGCAGCAATATTGCTCACGGATTGTCCACCTAATTATTTGGAATAAACCAGTACCGAAACTTTAGAATGCGTCGAGGTAAAAATGTGGATATGAATCATGTGGAGGATCTTCACTTTGCAATTATTCATGTTGAAGAGCTCCATGAAGGGAGTTTTAATGTTTTTTTTTCTCGTGCCTCGTTTTTGTCGTAGAAAAAGTATAATCAAAATGACGAAGAGTTTCTCAAGAGCACAGCTTGACGGCGAAAGAAACACTTGAGGCTCCCAAGCCATAGTTTGCTGACCGCTGAAGTAGGACACCTAGATCTGTTATATGATATTTATGCACCCCTACGAGCTTTTAAGGGTGGAACTAGCCTCTAGGGCTCTCTGATGTTTGTACGCACGAATTCTTCCCTTTCCAAAAAAAAATTTGACAAAATACTTTATTTTAAGCTTTATAGTCTTACTGAAGTTAATCTACGCTTAAAAAATAGATTGTGCAATCGTTTTCTAAATAGCCTATTCATACAGCAGTAAATAATAAAGCTAACAGCTGAATTAATTAGCGCTAGCATGTCAAATAATTCCCCAAACGCTTTATGGCACCCTACAAAATAATCATACCCATGCAATGCTCCCAATAGAGAAACAATTCCTTGGGGAAATTCAGTTATCAAAAAAATCATGTTTATCCCGACCAACAAGCGAGTTCTAAAGTCTCTTGGTTGTTTTAATCTGCAACTTTCTGCTGGAATTAATAAACAGCGATAAATGGAAATTTCTGTGTTCCGTTCTAAAGTTGCAATTGGTTGTGATTGCAAAATAGCTGTTTCTGGTATCTTATGAACTTCAAATGACCGTTTGACACGAAGATGGTTGCTTTGTCCTTCCACCAGATGACGAACTAGCCAAATAGTGATGAATGTAAGGATGGCACATGGAATCAGCTTGATCAAGATTCCGTAGGTTAAGAAGTTCACCTAAAATATTAAATAAATATGTCAGACATGGTACGTTGTTGCGTGAAAACTTGCCCAACGGCAGGATATTGTGTCATATTTATTACACCTACTATATGAATAGACTAACCAAATGAAGTAACAATTTATCTGGATCTTATGTGTGAAAAAATAATATTAAATATCAATAAAAAACGGCACTTTTCTAGGAATTAATTAGTTTATCGGGATTTTCAATTTTGTGATATGTTTACTATTTCTAATTTCCAAGGGGTAATTTCGAAGATAAACTAAGTTCACCAAAGAGAAGCTTGATGTAGTTTTGTCTAGCCTATTCCGACATGCCAGAAAACTATTTTTGAATGTTCTTGTTTTTTTTTGCCCAACAGATGGCTTTAGTGGTTTTAGTCCATTGCAAATCAATAACCGAGATAGAAAATACATCTCAATTGAAGCTAATAAAAACTCTGGCTTTTTTTTATCTAGGAAAACCCCCCTGGAAAACTCCCCTTGTAAAACTCCTCCTGGAAAACTACCGGTGGAAAACTCGCCTCTGCTAGCCTTACCCCTCGACAACTTTTATTGAGTGCAACTGAAACATCTAAAAACAGATGTTTTGAGTAAAAAGCAGAAATTCACAACAATAGCTTTCTCTCAACTCAAAATTGCAGCTCCTTGTTGATTGTTCTTTGGGTACGATCATATTGCGGACAAACTGCGAACGCCTCGGACAAATTAAGATTCGTCCCCTCCCTGGGATAATTGTCTGCCATTATTCTGAGATTAAAATCTGTTGCTGCTTAAAAGACGTATCCGGCTCTCTAAACTGTATGGGAATGGGCAAACATTGAAGTCTAAATAAATTTAGCGAAAGTTCCCTTTCTTGCATGAATTTGTCCCAGGCAAAATAAACAATTCTATAATGTAGGTAAAATGATGGCAATACAGACAAAGATGGCAAAACGATGGCAAAACAATGGCAATACATCGTTAGCCTCTCAGAGTCAACGCGTTACAGCTGACTATATAGGGCCAAGTATGCTCTGAGTATTATTTTTTCCTAGGCATTACACATGGCAGCCGTTATGGAAATATTTCACTGACTGGACTGTTTTTTGCCGTTGAAGTATTAATTATTATTTGGGAAACACATTATAATGGATTTTTTTCAATGTTTAATTTCAAAACAGCAAAATATTTATTCAATTCTATCTCCGAAAACAGAATTGAGGTAACTGGCCTCGCATGGCTACGGTGTTAATACACTTGGTGGCGACTGCTTTGCTTTAATGAGTTTGTTGTATGTGCGAAATTGCACAATTCTTCAACAGTGACAAGTTATTTTTTTTCAGCACGCAAACCTTGGTGGGAAAATTGACAAACAATGAAAGATTTACGCTAGGTTTTCAAAGGCATATTATATTCAAGTATTACAATTTATTCCAAGTGATTCGAAATTCTATATATTTACAAAACTATTACAAAACTATTTCTATATATTACAAATATATTTACAAAACTATTCCCATAACAAGTTATCTCGCAACACATTATCACTGAAGATTTTTATCAGTTTTCAATATCAAGATATTAGTGTAACGTTTACGTTATCCCCAGCAAAGACATTTAATTATCTACGCTCTACGCCCGTTTAAGTTTGACACAGAAAGGTAAACGTTTGTCTTCCCAAGGAAACTTTTCTGCTTGGACAGCTGTTCCCTTCAACTTTTGCGTCGTCCTGATAGTCCCTCTTCCACTAAAAAAAGACTGGCAGTGGATGACTTTTTAGTCTGCGTCCCCGTTGGTTGGCTTTGGATGTGTTCGCATCACCGTTTCTTAATTATCGTGCGAATCACCGTTTCTTAATTATCGTGTGAATCTCATGTTGTTGGAAGCATGATCAGTGAAGATCTACATTGATTATTCTGTCAACTAGTAGGACGTTAAAGTTTCTTCAGATGCTTAGTATCCATTAAAGCAATTTTAGATGCTCTGGATCAGAATCATTAAAGGTGAACTAAGAGCTAAATTTTGCGCTGTCTATGCCTACTGTCAGATTTGGTGATACTCCCAGGGTACTTGACATCTCCAATCCCAGACCATTCCTAGGGTTGGTAGCGCTCTGGCCAATATGACCCCGCTGCCCCCCCCCCACAAAAAAAGTAAACTATTAAATAACCAAAGTAGTCACAATAAATAAATTTCTTACCCTCCCCCCAGCCTTGGTGCTCAGGGTAGCTTTTTCCAGGTCCCTTTAAACGGTGCTGTTATAAAAATTAACATAATTATGAGTAATAAAGATCAAGTTAATAAAACAAATAACACATTCAAATAACTAAATCAGTCAAAATATAATAATAATTAACGGTAATTATCGTTACCACAACTTATTCATCAATTCAGCATTCATATTTGTTTTGTTTATTTTTTTTAATATCAAAATATCCGTTTTATGTTTCTTCCTTACATTTTTTTTTGCTCTTTTTTGAAACTAAAGTTGAAAATAGTATACATTTCACTCGGTGACCCGCTGGCCATAGGTTGCTGAACTCAGCCCTTTGGACTGAATTGGCCACCTTCAGAAAGTCAATGACAGTAATGAGAGTCATAAGATTTCTTTTATAAAATTCATTGGAACCTAATTTGTCAACAAGGGCAAACCAGGCTGGGCGAGACGCTTTTTGCTTACAAAATTTTGTAGCAATATCGATTCTGGGCAAAATGAGCTCACTTGAGTTTTGAAAAAGACTGCAAAGAGAGTCTTTTTAATTTTTAAGTAATTGGTAGATTGTTCTTTTAATTAGAGAGCCCCTTTACAGATAACACTCTGCTCTTGGTGTTAGTCTTCCCATTACACGTTCTTTTGCCATTTTGTTCTAGGCACTGACCTGCAAAAGGGCTTATCAGAAAGTTAGTTTTCATATAATCTTATTGTACCCTACAGTCCTTATTTCTTTTTTTCATTGAAAAACTAGCCTAAAGCACTATTTGATTTGAACTAGCCTAAAGGTCTATTTGATTTGAACTAGCCTAAAGCTCTAATTGTATGAAGGAATTCTGAATAGTATATCAAGAATCTGTGGAAATTTTGTTAAAATTAATAACTCAGCCTGTTACAACTGTTAGTAGTGGCTAGAGGCGTCACCAGCTAAAACTTAGCGGGATGGGGTAAAGGATCTTACCGGCTGGCTGGTCATTTTCATCGACTGATTTGCGCGATAATTTGCTATTAAAATTCCTTAATTTTTCGTTTTGTTTTTACCGATGAGATTGATCTTCTTTCATTGATTTTACGTCATTTATTTCCATCAGCCATTTGCCTAATAAATAAAAATGTCAGTAAAATATTGGAATTTTCACACCACTATTTTACCGACTCAAATTTATTTTCGGACTTGCTGAGAACACTGGGGGATGTGTCTCCCTTACCCCTATACATGACACCCCTGGTAACAAGCTACTGTTTGTATCATTGCAGCGACACCTGTAACCTAGTAAAGAGCGAACCACGGCCCATAATAACCAAAAGTTTTATAGAAAGCGTTGTCATAGAAACTTCAAAAAGGGCTCATTCGATTGGTAATTGAAAGGGCCAGTGCCCTTTTGAATATTCGGAAGTGATTGGAGGGCATCTAACCCTCTCATGCTCACCATTTCCCCGAAAACATCCAATCAAAATTTTGAGATAACAATTTTCTTCAGTGTAGTTGAATTAGGTCTTTGAGGATGAGACCCCCCCCCAGCCCTCAGGGCAAGGGTTGTAAGTTATACCCTCTGGGCATATAAGTTTTTTTATTAAAAGCGCTGTCGTACAAACTTCAAAAGGGATTGGAGAGTAACTAATGTTCCTCTCTCGCCCACCATTTACCCAAACACATCCAATCAAAATTTTGAGATAGCCATTTTGTTTGACGTAGAAGAAAGTTCTGGAAATTAGGTCTTTGAGGATGACAACCCCTTCACAGCCCTCAGGGCAAGGGCTGTAATTTATGCCCTGGGGGCATATAAGGTGTTTATAGAAAGTGTTGTCGTAGAAACTAAAAAGGGGCTCATTCGATTGGAAATTGAAAGGGCTAGTGCCCTTTTTAATAGTCGAAAATGATTGAAAGGCTTGAGATTTTTACCATAGGCAGTACAATCGCGCTGCCTAAGTACAGAACGACGTTGGCACAATGTATTATTTATTTTTGGGGACTAGACCAGGGCAGTTTGTATCAAAGGAGTTGTCGCAGAAGCTTCAAAAAGGGTTCATTAGAGTGGAATTGGAGTAGCTAGTGCCCTTTTTAATAGTCGAAAGTGATTGGCAGGCAACTAACACCCCTTCCACGCCCACCATTTCCCCAAACACATCGAATCAAAATTTTGAGATAGGCATTTGGTTCAGCGTAGTTAATTTCCAGATAGAAATTATGTTTTTGAGGAGAATACTCCCCCATAGCACTCGGGGCATGGGTTGTTAGTTATACCCTAGGGGAATATAAGATTTTTACAGAAAGTGTTGTCGTAGAAACTTTAAAAAAGACTCTTTCGATTGGAAATTCAAAGGGCTAGTGCCCTTTTTAATAGTCGAAAATGATTGGAGGGCAACTAACCCCCCTCTCACGACCACATTTTCTCCAAACACATCCAATCAAAATTTTGAGATAGCCATTTTGTTTAACGTAGAAGAAAGTTCAGGAAATTAGGTCTTCGAGGATGATAACCCCTTCATAGCCCTCAGGACAAGTGCTGTAAGTTATGACCTGGGGCATATTAGGTGTTTGTAGAAAGTGTTGTCGTAGAAACTAAAAAGGGGCTCATTTGATTGGAAATTCAAAAGGCTAGTGCCCTTTTTAATAGTCGAAAATGATTGGAAGGCTTGAGATTTTTATCATATGCAGTGCAATCGCGCTACCTAAGTACAGAACGATGTTGGCACAATGCATTATTTATTTTTTGGGGTTAGACCAGGGCAGTTTGTATCGAAGGAGTTGTCGTAGAAACTTCAAAAAGGGCTCATTCGATTGGAATTGGAGTGGCTAGTGCCCTTTTTAATAGTCGAAAGTGATTGGCAGGCAACTAACACCCCTTCCACGCCCACCATTTCCCCAAACACATCGAATCAAAATTTTGAGATAGGCATTTGGTTCAGCGTAGTTAATTTCCAGATAGAAATTATGTTTTTGCGGAGGATACTCCCCAACAGCACTCAGGGCATGGGTTGTAAGTTATACCCTAGGGGAATATAAGATTTTTACAGAAAGTGTTGTCGTAGAAACTTCAAAAAAGGCTCATTCGATTGGAAATGGAAACGGCTAGTGCCCTTTTTAATAGTCGAAAATGATTGGAAGGCAACTAACCCCCCTCTCAGGCCCACCTTTTCTTCAAACACATCCAATCAAAATTTTGAGATAGCCATTTTGTTCAACGTAGTTGAAAGTTCTGAAAATTAGGTCTTTGAGGATGACAACCCCCCACAGCCCTCAGGGCAAGTGTTATAAGTTATACGCATGGGGCATATAAGGTTTTCATAGAATTCGTTGTCGTAGAAACTTCAAAAGGGGCTCATTTGATTGGAAATTGAAATGGTTAGTGCCCTTTCAATAGTCGAAAGTGATTGTAAGGCAACTAACATTCCTTCCACTCCCACAATTTATCCAAACACATCCAATAAAAATTTTGAGATAGCCCTTTCGTTCAACGTAGTTGAAAGTTCTGGAAATTAGGTCTTTGAGGATGATAACCCCCTCAGATTCCTCAGGGAAAGGGTTATAAGTTATAACCTGGGGGTATCTGGGGGTTCGATTGGAAATTAAAAGAGCTAGTGCCCTTTTTAATAGTCAAAAGTGTACGGAGGGCAACTAACCCCCCTCTCACGCCCACCTTTCCCCTAAACACATACAATCAAAATTTTAGGATAGCCATTTTTTTCAACACAGTTGAAAGTTTTGGAGATTAGGTCTTTAAGGATGACACCAATCACCACAACCCTCAGGGCAAGGGCTTTAAGTTTAATGCCTGGGGGCATATAAGATTTTTATAGAAAACGTCGTACAAACTTCAAAAAGGGCTCAGTCTATTGGAAACTGAAATGGCTAGTGTTAATAGTCGAAAGTAATTGGAGGGCAACTAACCCCCCGCTTACGCCCACCATTTTCACAAACACATACGATAAAAATTTTAAGATAGCCATTTTTTTCAACGCAGTTGAAAGTTCTGGAAATTGTGTCTTTGAGGATGACAAACGCCCCAAATCCCTCAGGGCAGGGGTTGTAAGTTATGCCCTGGGGGCATATAAGGTTTTTAAACAAAGTCTTTTTGTAGAGACTTCAAAAAGGGCTCATTCGATTGGAAACTGAAAGGGCTAGTGCGCTTTTTAATAGTCAAAAGTGATTGGAGGACAACTAGCCTCCATCTCAAGCTCACCATTTCCCCAAATACGTGCAATCAAAATTTTGAGATAGTTATTTTGTTCAACGTAGATGAAAATTCTGGAATTAGGTCTTTCAGGATGATACTCCCCGCAGAGCCCACAGGGTTAAGGTTGTAAGCTATACCCTGGGGGCATATAAGGTTTTTGTAAGATTATAAGAGTTTATAAGATTTTTTATAGGGGGCATATAAGGTTTTTATAGAAAACGTTGTCGTAGAAACTTCAAAAAGGGTCATTCAATTGGAAATTGAAAGGACTAGTGCCCTATTTAATGGGCCAGTCAAAACTGATTGGAGGGCAATTAACCTCCCTCTCACGCCCACCATTTCCCCAAACACATCCAATCAAAATTTTGAGAAAGTCATTTTTTCAACTTAGTTGAAAGTTTAGGATATTATGTCTTCGAGGATGATCAAACCCCCCTCCCCCTCCACACACACACACACCCCTCAGAGCAAGGGTTGTAAGTTATGCCCTGGGGGCATATAAGTTTTTTATAGAGCGTTCTAATAGAAACTTCGAAGGGCTAGTGCCCTTTCTTTTAAATGTTTTCACTTATAACCTTAAGAAAACGAAAATTAATTAAGATTTTAAGGTTTAAATATCAGCATATGCATATGAAACTGACAATACACATTTTTTTCAGTAAACTCATTTGAATAATTTTCAGTAAAGTACAAATTATTTTCTAGATTTTAGAAAGCCTAGGGCTTAGAACCCTACTCAGATTAATTTCAGCTCGTTTTGAGGTTGACTTGTTTTAATTCCTGTTTTTTTTGGGTTTCATTTATTTAATGATACTGATTTGTGGTAGTTGTATGCTTGGTAGATTATTTGATTCTATTTTTTTTCATTTTCTGTTTAATAGAGTTCTTTACTTTTTTTTGAAAAGCCTATTTTTTGAAAAATGTTTTTTGATTAATTTATAGTAAAGATCGATGTGGGTACAATGTATTAATATTATAATTGATTTTTTTTTTGTTTAGACCAGGGCCCTTCGTATCGAAGGAGTTGTCATAGGAACTTCGAAAAGAGCTCATTTGATTAAAAAAGAAAGGGCTATTGCCCTTTTTAACAGTCGAAAGTGATTGGAGGGCAATTAGTCACCCTCCCATGCCCACCCACCCAATTTGCCAATTTGGTTTAAAAACAGATTTTGCCTTAAGATTAAATCAAAATACACTGTGTTAATGCTAATTCCCAATAAGGCATCTCAGCAGTATCCCAAGAACGACTGAGGGTATTATGTTCAAACTTTCGGGGCTACTTTTGCTCTTAAAATTTAACCAAATCAAAATAGCTTAAGTGTATTCAAGCTATCAAAGAAATTAAACAGATTTTTCTTACGAATGGTATGAAGTCTTCTATGTCAGGTCAACTAGACGAGGTATGAAAGTAAATTAAACACTACTATTTGTGTCCATATTTTTAAAAGGGTGTATGTTGTTAAAAATTGCAGAAAATTTTCCTCCAGCATACAAATAGCAGGCCAAACTATAAAGTCTTAAAAAACGAAAAGATTTAAAGTATTATTATCTTTTTCCCTGAAAAGACTAAGTCAATATAAAACGAACACAAATAAATTAAAAAACTTTTTCCACAAAATGAGTTTTTCAAAAAAAAGTAAAGAACTCCATTAAACCAAAAATGAGCAAAAATAAAATCAAATAATCTACCAAGCGTGAAACTACCACAAATCAGCATCAATAAATAAATGAAACCCAAAACGAACTGAAATTACAATAAATACTAAAAAAAATACAAATGAAAGTGCATTGTCAGTTTAATATACATATAGTTTACTGATATTTAGTAATCAAGATGTTAATATTATTTGATTTACTAAAGTTATGAAAATAAAACATTTATATTTTTTCAGTAGAGTGTAAATTATGTTCTGGCCTTGGGAAGGCATAAGGGTTTTGAGCCCTACTCATGTTAATTTCACTTCTCTTTGATTTTGACTCGTTTATTTATTGTAATTTCTGTTCGTTTTGGGTTTCAATTATTTATCGATGCTGATTTGTGGTAGTTTCACGCTTGGTAGAATTTTTGATTTTATTTTTGCTCATTTTTGGTTTAATGGGGTTCTTTACTTTTCTTTGAAAAACTTTTCTTTTTTTTAATTAATTAAGTAACAAAAGAGATTATGCCACAGAAAATTTTGTTTTCTGCCTTTTCGATCAATGAAACATCAATTTTGGCGAAAGAGGGTCAACAGGCCAGAATACGAATTTTAAGAGAGCCAGTCTGTTATTCATAGTCTAAAACCTGAAAAGAAGGTTTTGCATTTCCTATCTTAACAAACCAAAGCAAGGATAGATCTTCGGCCATTTTTACCACACAATAGTTAAATATTTGTGTATAGGCCACCTGATCTCAAGGTCGTATTCAAGGGAAGGGGTTTAGGAAGTTTGAACACCCCCTCCCCCAACAATGACCAATGAGGGTCAAATACCGGGGAATAAAAACTCTAATGTAGCTATTTGATTTCTCGTGGTCTAAAATTGGAAAAAAGAGGTGTTGGGATCCTCATTTCCCAAACGGCTCTAAAGTCCCGTGTAAATGGTGCAGTGAGTTCCGTAATTGTTCGTAACTCGTTAGCGGATAGTGAAATAAAGGCTACAGTGATTACTAAGGTTTTTTGTAAACCGTTAGCAGATGATGGGCATTTTAAGTAACAACAGGAATCGTATCAGAGCAAGGTGTATATATTCTGTTGAAAGTTTAAGGTAAATAGGAGGTAAAACCTTAGTTTGATATCGTACCTTAGCAAAAAGTAATATTACCTTGCTTAGTTTCATTGCCTAAATGAAACAAAGATCTTTTTGTAACCTTTGTTGTGTATGTTTAAATGAAGTAAAACGAACAAAAATTAATTTAAAAAAGGTTTTTCTAACGGAAGCAAAATTAGAATGCAAGATGCTCTGAGCCGGATGAAAAACATCTTAGATCAACAATAGATAACGGAAGGTTAAGTAATTGATGTCACCGAAAGATTTTACGAAATAATTGAATTTCGATACTTTAATCAGTACTTTTCGAAAATGAAACCTCGGGAATTTCAATTTGTTGGTATCAAAAACGAAAATCAACTGAAATGTAAAGAATGAAAGGTTTTTGAATGAGTCGTTGAAAGGATATAGAAAACTCATTTGACAAGATTTAAACTATATATTTAACTATATGAAAAGATCATATATATATATATATATATATATATATATATATATATATATATATATATATATATATATATATATATATATATATATATATATATATATATATATATATATATATATATATATATATATATATATATATATATATATATATATATATATATATATATATATATATATATATATATATATATATATATATTTATATATATATATATATATATATATATATATATATATATATATATATATATATATATATATATATATATATATATAAATCTTGCTTTAAAATCAACAATGGTTGATTCATTTTTAAGGGAAGAAGGGGAAAGTTTAAAAAGTGTTTTGGGGATAAGGTTTTTTTTTTTATTGTTTTGCTTTTCGAAGGATATGGTGCTCCACCCACAATATTCTTACGAGCACCCATTCTTTTTTTAGCGTAACAATTCTTAACAGTGTAAGATATTTGAAAATGTTTGAAGTGATAATAGCATATATATAAAAAACAAACAAAGAATACGTTCACGTTTTATAGAGCAAGAGCATAATTTAAAAGAAATGTTTTTATCCAGTAAAAATAAGCATCCTAAAGTTTGTTCACTTGGCCGCAGTAATGCAAAAAATGCAAAGTAAAATTTTCAGAGAACCAAAAAGTGATACCTCAGTAATTTATATGTAAGGTAATAAATTTATTGGTATAGTCTGTATGCTTGTTAGTGTCTTATGTCGTTCTCAATATTTTTGAAATAAACTACACAAATTTATTTTTGTGTAGTAAATTTTATGCAATAAATTTATTGGTATAGTCTGTATGCTTGTTAGTGTCTTATGTCGTTCTCAATATTTTTGAAATAAACTACACAAATTTATTTTCTCCGAACCTTAAAGCCCTATCCTTTCGGTCTATCGAAAGCCTTATCGTCGGGTTGGCTATCGTTTGTTCAAGTCCAAGAGCCCAACCAATTCAGAGAACCAAACAGTGATACCTCAGTAATTTATATGTAAGGTAATAAATTTATTGGTATAGTCTGTATGCTTGTTAGTGTCTTATGTCGTTCTCAATATTTTTGAAATAAACTACACAAATTTATTTTTGTCTAGTAAATTTTTGTGTAATAAATTTATTGGTATAGTCTGTATGCTTGTTAGTGTCTTATGTCGTTCTCAATATTTTTGAAATAAACTACACAAATTTATTTTCTCCGAACCTTAAAGCCCTATCCTTTCGGTCTATCGAAAGCCTTATCGTCGGGTTAGCTATCGTTTGTTCAAGTCCAAGAGCCCATCCAATTCAGAGAACCAAAAAGTGATACCTCAGTAATTTATATGTAAGGTAATAAATTTATTGGTATAGTCTGTATGCTTGTTAGTGTCTTATGTCGTTCTCAATATTTTTGAAATAAACTACACAAATTTATTTTCTCCGAACCTTAAAGCCCTATCCTTTCGGTCTATCGAAAGCCTTATCGTCGGGTTGGCTATCGTTTGTTCAAGTCCAAGAGCCCAAAATCAATATGCCAGGATTTTTTTAAAGCTTCCTTTTATGACACTGCATAGATTGCATTTAGTTACAGAATATTAAACAGCAGAAAGAGGTTTATAGGCACAACAATTCTCATGAAAATTCTATTTTTTTTTTTACCTTTTGAAGTAAGCCGTTTTCTAAGGTTGCTAGATGTGTAGAACCCACATGGTATAGTACAAATAGATGCGTTTTTTCTTCTGTCAAAAAATAAACTTTCTTTTCCTCAACGCCGTTAGAAAGAACAGCAGGAAGACACAGAATAATTGACAGAACAAAACAGAAAATTATTACTTTATTGCTTCTAGACTTTGTTAGTCGTCTACTTTTCATTGGATTTTTTAATACTGTATAACGCCATATGGCGAGAGATAAAGTCAACACTATTGACACTGTGTGAAAATACTGTGCATGAATATTGTGATAGACGGTATAACGTGACCAATTAAGGGTATGTCTATCTTCCAGTGGTCTGGAAGCCATTACATAGTCATATATCCACATTGGCACAAACTCAGCCATTACAAAGAGGTCAACGACTGCCAAAGCACATAGCATGCGGTTAAAAGAGGACAAAAACTCTTTTCTTCTTAAAATAATAACTGAAAAGGAGTTAATGAAGATACCGACAAAACACACAACTATACTGAAAACCATGTGGACGCTTGTGTAGGATAGTTGAATATCCTTTCCAGTTGTTGTACACCATGTTCCTGATCCAGTTTCTTCACTTTCGTATGCACTTCTGTTCAGCCATGAGCAATTTATAAAAAAGAATACATTTGGATGACTAGGTACAAGCGTTGTATCAAGACAGTGATTCATTCGTAGTTCTTCGAAAGAGTCTGGCATCTTCCAATCTATGCCCACTTCCCTGAAAATTTAAGACAATTATTATTGCTACAGCTACTACTGACAACTCATTGTGGCAATAAGGTGCCTTAGGCAAATGCAGCTGTGCACACTCCCACTTGTCCCGCTCTGTTCTTAGCTTCACTTCTCACTCCTTCCCATGAAGCTCCAGCTAATTTTTGCAACGAACTCCAAGTAAGGAGCAACTAGGGCCAATAACAGCCGAAACTCTAATAAAAGAAATTTTTAGAACATTAAGTTTAATGTTACACATCAAAAGCAACAAGCTTTTGAAAAGTTGACTGAATTTTGGAAAATGGAAGAAACACCCAGGAAAATTCAAGTGATAGTAGTGAAAGTTACACCAATATATTCAGCGTATTGGAAAACTCTACTGCAGGGGTTTCACACTCCTATCTACAAAAATATGGAATTTTGTTGTTTTTTTTCCCAGAAAAAAAAATAATCACGGGTGTGTGTTTATTTTTTTTCCAGAGGTGAACGTATCTAACCGATGGCCCCAGAAGACTGGGAGAAGGATCATTTCGATGGAAATTAAAACCTTTAGTGCCCTTTTTTAAGTGACCAAAAGTGATTGGGTCGGTTAAGATGTGACCTTTCACAAAGTAACAGAAATATTTTGAAAACCCGGGTGCTTATACCGTCTATTGATTTTAGTAAGTACCCGTCCCGTTTCCAGATGATACCATTGTGAAACTCTCGAAATCTAGGTCTAGCAAACGATATTTAACTGCTTTATAATCATTTTAAATAGATTTAACAGTTTCGACATTCTAAATAACAATTACAAAAGTTTCCTTGAAATCCCCATTACATATGGACCAGGCTTGTTAGTTTAGCGCTTTCTTTGATAATTAGATATATTTAATAATTGTCAGAAAGAAGAAACTTTCTCTAGGCCAACATGGTAGTAGAGGCCATTTGGAATGGTGGCACGAGATCAAAGTCAGAAACTAACAGAAAAAGAAAGATATAAAACAATCGAGATAAACATGTAGCTGACAAAAAAGAAAGATCACTAATTGAAAAACAAGGACTCTGTCAAATTGAATGTAAAGAATAGAATCAAAAAGAATATAATAACAACTAGGAGTATTGAAGTAAACCCACTCGGGAGCTGCAAGTAGTTGTTCATTATTTACAACTAAGAAAAAGCCGAAGACCTTTCGTGTGTGTGTCATATATACATAATGGCTGCCCCCTATCTCTTAAAATATTGCTGTCCACACACTGCTAGTGGTAATGAAAAAAGAAAAAGAAGCCAGGAAAAAAGAGGCCTACCAGTGCTACCTATGCAAAAAAAGTGAGTCCCTTGTTTAAGTTTCATAAATTGTTGGCTTACTAGCAGAGGTAGCAGTTTACTGCAACATCGTCGAGAGATGTTTAATAGCTTATTTTAAAGCTGTCGATCATATCTATGTGGTCCTTTTAAATTCATGTCAATGACTCCATCATAAAGTGCCGTATGCTCCAAAAATGGCATTTTTTGGTAGATATGAATTTAAAAGACCATTTGTGACCCTCCCCCCTACCTCCAGAAACAATGGATTCCAGATAAGAAGACTAAACTTGTTTTTCCAGATAAGAAGACTAAACATGTCCAAGCGAATAATGAGGCTTTGAGTGGTAATTTTTAGTTGGAAAGAGTTGCCATTTGAACCTGATTCATGAAAGGTAAACTCTATTTTGGTTAATCTTAATAGTAAAAGTTTATTGCAAAAACAAATTTGTGGAAATTTCGAAGAAAGCTTGAAACCCTCAAGAATGGATCAGATCGAAACGAAAAGAAAACTATTGGGATCACGGGAATGAAAACCCTATGTGGGAGAATTACAGTCCTCCACCTCGAACAACAAGGAAAATTGTTTTTTTTTCGCATGGAAAGCACTGATGTGTCTTCTTTTATTCTTTTGTTTTTTCTCCTACCAGGAAATTGGTCGTAGAATGGGGGAGGATACCTCATTTCAAAGAAAATCAAGATATCAAGATATAAATTGTATTTTTAAGTAAAAAAAGAAGTAGTGCCACAGCTAAGTTGTGTTTTCTGCAATTTTTTGTGCTACAAAATATCAATTTTCCCAAAGAGGGTCAAAATGATAGGGAATAAATTTCAATAGACCCAATTGATTTTTCATGGTCGAAATCTCTAAGCAGGTGTTTCAAGGCCCTTTCTGTCTTGAAAAATGGTTCTAAAGTATGATTTGAATGCGGTAATGAGCTCTGTGTTTATTTGTAAGTTGTCAGCTTCTAGCGGTATGACTGCTGCTGTGATTACCAAGGTTTTGGATAAGTCATCAGCATATGATAATCTTTTCAAGTAAAATTACTAACAAATTTTAATACACTTTGGTTCCTTCGCGATATGTAAATTTTGTTACTGAAAATCTCACGTGTTTTCAGCTGAAGGAAATTTAGAAGACCATTAACTTGGCAGCTTTTTTCGAGTTGTCCTCTTGGCATATTTTATACTAATGAAAGTTTGTGTCTGTGTAAAACATCTTTTACACAATTCATGACGTCATTGCAATACTATTATATGTCCTTTTTGCTCTTTAATTGGATATAAATAATAAGATAAGGTTTATTTAAAAAAGCCTGCGGGTCATAACAGCACAAAATAAAACTGCAAACCAAGTTCGAAGACCAAAATACAATTTTTTGATCTTCTTGCCTTCTGAAACTCCAACAATCGGGGAGGCAGTCTTGGCTACTTTAGCCTTGAAAATTGATGAACTCTCTCGAAAAATTGACGGCTTTTTAAAGAATGCGACGCACTGGGGCCCTGCTTGACCAGCTAGAATTGATTCCAACCTAACATTTAACCCTGTCGCTCCTACGTTTGCCGTTGTACTAAAGAACTGTCCTGCAAACCTGACCACACCTAATGCTCGTAAGGACTGGGTCGATAAACTTTGCCTTGAGGCCTCAGGTGAAATAACTGAACTTAAAAAATCGGCTTCGGAATCCAAAATCGTTGTTAAGTCAAAGCGCGCAACGAACAAAATTGCCGAGGAATGCTAAGAACAGTACCTCAGTTATCTCGGTGAGTGTGAGATCCCCACTACTTATAGGGGTCCTGAAAGGTGTACCGACCAAATTCGATGAAAATCCAGTCAAATCTCTTGTACCAAACTGCGTGGAAGCTTCACAGTGCTGAAAGTCCCGAGTGTTCAAGGTATACTGTGAGTCAAAATAAAACCTGGATCAGTTCTTGAACGTCTCTGTGAAAGTTGGCTACGAAAAGCTTTCTGCACAAGCATTCGTATATATTCCAAAGCGTTGTTTCTCGTGTCATAAAACTGGGCATCTGGCCTCACAGTGCTCCAATCGAGCCCTCTGCTCTTGCTGTGGGTCATGTGATCACACCTCTAAAAGTGCCTCTCTGTGTTCGGAAAAAACTGTTCTGTCTAGAATGTAAAGTTGCCAGCCATACTTGTTACAGTGTAAAGTGTCCTAATAACAACAGTCAAATGGCAAAGCCCACGGTATGATATGGATCTGTCTACTACTATGCAAGCTGTACTTTCGTGGAATATTAATTGTGGACTTGTAGTCAAACTTCCTGTGATAAAAGGTTTGCTTTAAAACTGTGACGTATTGTGCTTGTAAGAATATTTTATGACGAGGCCTTCTGAAGCGATGCTTGTTAGGACCTCGTGCCGCTCAAGTATTTTTGATTCATGGGATTTTTTTTCTTGCTGTCCGTGTAGAAGAGTTTGTTATTGTACGTCTATCTCCCGACAGATTACCGCAATTTGACTGATCGGAATTTTTATTTACTTCTGCGTGTGAGAAACTAGGGTCTTGCCTTTCAAAGATTCACCAGGTAGAAAAGTGTTGTGTTATTATAGGAGATTTTAACTGTAATTTAACAGACGCCTCGTTATTGCTTACTCCTATTTTGTCTGTTATTTTCAGTGATTGGCTCAGGATCTTGCCGAAGGATCTCGATTATACTTGCGCACACCATTTAAGTCACATGTTGAACCTTGACCATTTAGTTTCTTCTACAAATCTCAAACTTCCAACTGTCAGACCACCTTCCAACACCTACATCTAATTCTTGTCCTTCTGCTCAGTCTATTCCCACCCCACAAACACATCAGCCTCACGCCCAATTTTAAAGGGATTGGAAAAGCATCCAAGGTGATCTGTTCGGAACAGTTACTAATTCTGTCCTTCATGAAATTCTTGTTCCGTTCCAGCTGCTCACGAGAAATCTGCCAGCTGATGCAAACGAAATATGGGTGTTGCTAGATATCTATCTTGCACAAATTTGCCATACCCTCCGATTCGCAGTAAAAGCCGCTATACCTCTTAAACATATACGTCACGGTGTCACGACGCATTGTTCCAGTAGTCCGAGCCTAGTTGAAGCTTAGAGAAAATCCAAATTTTGGAATCATTTGTCGCTTTCCACCAAAAGAAAGTTTGCACGAGAACTATCTATGCACATAAACCAGATAGTTGAAGAGACGTCCCATCAAGATTCTCTGTCCCAACCTTTCTTCTGGAGAGATGTATCAAGAGATCCTCTTAGCACCCGCCTATCTGCTGAAGTTATTCCTGATTCCGAGTGGAATTCATGCTTTTCTGTTGAATTCTCCCTGACAAATGTCACCCTACAGTCCGAATATGAAGATAAGCTTGATAAATTTCTGTCTAGTTGTCTCACCGACAATTTTGATGTTTCGGTTGATTCTGTACTGCGATTAATCGAACGCCTAAAATATAAGAAATCTTCTGACATCGATAAAGTAAGCACTCTTCACATTCTGCATGGAAGCGAGCTGCTGGTAAACCATATTGCTCTTTGGATGCAGATGATTGCTACCCAAGGAGTTTTACCTTCTTCTTTCTCGATTGGAGATCTCACTCCAATTCCGATAAAACAGGTAAACTTGCCACCCAGTGCTGGTCTTTCCTGCCCTATAACGGTGGCTATTACCTTCTGTAAGCTTTTCGAACTCCTGTTCATTGACCGTCTGAACGCAAAATGCTATGTTCCACCTTACCAATTTGGATTCCAGCCACGTCTCAATTGTTCCCACGCTTTTTCGGTTGTTGCAAACGCATTCATCGATGCTGATGCATTAGGTGAAACTCTCGTGTTAGCCAGGCATGATGTTCGTAAGGCGTTCAATTCTCTCATTCACGCCGCTATGCTAGTCCATGAAGCAAAACGTGGAGTGAGCCCTTCATATATCATAGCCTTTCGAGACATGTATTCTTGTCTTAAAGCTCTCCTAATACTCTACCCATTATCTAAGGCTGACAGCTCTCAAGTCTACACACCAACCCCTGATATTTTTGGCAACGTCGAAAAAGGTGCCCGTCAACGTGTTGTTTCTTCGCCTTCACTCTTCAATAATGGAGTTCTTGATGTACAGTCAGCTGTTCCCACATCTCTCATCTTTGCCGGTCTTGATTATCTCTCGTATGTTATGCAGACGACAATATGAATTTGAGTCACAGTATCCAGCGCATTAGCGAGATTTTCGCAACGCTATAATTCGAGTATGCAGAACTAGGTCTTCAGTTCAATGCTGAAAACTTCAAAATTGTATTCTTCAACTGCAAGCAAGCGTGGCCTGTGGATTTTACTCTCGGAAATAGTAGGATCAAGCCGGTAGATCATATTACGTACCTCGGTCTTTCCATTGGTTCGTCAATAGTGCAAACGCAACAGCTGTTAATGGCTCACATTGAACGTAGAGATGGGTTAACATATGCTTCTTTTGTAACGAATAAGTTACGCTTCAACCGCCGTCTTCTTTCGAAACTTTTCAACTCTGTCGCTCTACCACATTATCTGTATCTATCGCCGTTTTGGAAAATGTTCACAAAATCTGACAAGTCAAAAATTCTTTCAGTCTTCTTCCTGTTCGGAAAATATCTTTTACGTTTCCCCCCTTGGACCCGCAACACTTATCTAGTTAAAAATTTCGGCATTGCTGACCCCATTATAGCTGTGGAAAAGCAAATCCGTGCTTATAATTCCTGTTTGACAAAGTTGAACCCTCCTTGGTAGTTGGTACTGGCCTAGTAGTTAAGATGTATTTGTTGTGTTTTTTTTTAAGTGCTTGTTTTCGCAATTTTAAACTTATTGATGATATAGTCTCTTTTCGTATGAGTTCAATTTAAGTGACGCTGGTTATTCTCAATCTTTGTGTCATTTTTTCTCTGATAATATATTGCGTATATTACTAGTGATTTAACTGTTCATTAATTACCCATTCTTTTAAGCATATTATTTTAAGTAAAGAAGTAAAAATTCCGTTATTGAAAAATTTTCTTGTGTCTGATATTTATGTATATCGAAGTAAATGAATCATTTATTGAAAGGGATCTGAATTCAAGACCAGCGGACGAAAGTGCCATTTAATTAATTGTTTTATCATTTCTTGTCATACTTAGACTAGTTAATATTATTATCTACCGTACACTTTCTATTCCCTGATTAACTCGGGATAATGTTGTTTTACAATTGCGGTTTGATTCAACGATGCTCATATTGCTTATGTTTGTTCAGTACTTGGGGGTTTAAAAACAAACCATGTCACTACCTGCAGGGCAGTGTATAATTGAGTTTTTCTTTCTAGTCTTTGTTATTTGTTCTATGGGCTGATTTAGATCTTAGCTCTAGCGTTCGTCACTAAGTTTACTATCACTGATAAGTTTTTGTGTATTTCCTCCTTTTTTTCGTTTATTGCTCCGTCTTTTCCTTTTTTTGGTACGATAGGTTTTCCAATAAATATATAATAATAATACTAATAGTAACAAAAATACTTGTATTATTTGTTATTCGGAAAGGGTATGTTTTACCTATGCTGTCCATGGGGATTCAGGTGAAGCTTTCATAGAATGTTGAGGCGAATCTTGAACTAAATCAAAACACATTATGCACACAAAGGTTGTCAAAAAGGCTCAACTCAGGAATGACTGAGGGCATAAAGTTGGAACGTTCAAGGAATGTTGAGGGGAGATAATAAATCGACCGAAAAGGAATAATCTACAACCTACTGCTACTACTACTACTCCTGCTACTACCACTACTACCATACTACTGCTACTATAACTACTGCTTCTCTAGCAACTGCTACTTATGCTGAAAATATTGAGAAGAAGATTTGAATAAATATTCAGGGGAAAGTCGAAGTAAATCAAAACGTACTTTGTGCATATATATTATCAAAAGGGCGTATCAACAGCATCTTAGGTGTGGCTTAGCGCATTAAGCTGAAACTTCCAGGGCATGATGAGGGGGATGTTCAACTGACCAGAAGGCAATACGTGCATACTACTACTGCTTCTAATACTACTGCTATAACTGTAAATGTTACTATTAATACAACACTACTACTCCTACTACTACTCCTACTACTACTACTACTACTATTATTAATACTACTACTATTACTGCTGCTGATGCTCCTGCTGCTGCTGCTGCTACTGCTGCTGCTATGATGCTAGTACTAGTAATACTAAGGGTATGAAGGTGAAAATTCAAGATAATATTGAGAGGAAAACTAAACTTAATCAAAACACACTATGTGTATGCAGGTTGACAAAAGGACATATTTTGGGAATGGTATAGGATACTAAGTTGGAATTTTCAGGGAATACTTAGGGTGACGATCAATTGACCAAGAGATAATATGTGTACGCTACCACTAATACTACTACCACTACTACTACTACTAATCCAGGTACTCCTTCTACTGCAGCTGCTACTAAAGCTAAAAGTATTAGGGTAAAAACTTCAGGAAATTTTGAGGATAAGCTGGCTAAATTAAACACACTATGTACATGCAGGCTATCAAAAGGGTGTAACGGTAATATTATACCAACGGCTTATAGTATGAAGTTGAAACTTCTAGGAGTTGATGATGGGATATTCAACTGACCGAAAGGTAATGTTTGCATACTATTACTGCTGCTAGTACTAAATAAGTAACTACTGATACCACTTTTAGTACTAGTACTAATCTTATTACTACTACTCCTCCTACTGCTACTACTGTGGCTGCTGCTACAACTAACATAAAATATTTAATGGTTTTGGAAGATAATGGTAACTCATTAATTCTTTTCAGAGTATCTGCGTTGTTCTTTAAATCCTTTAGCTTAAACTAAAATTTATGCATGTTCTCGATTTATAGAAGAATTTTAATATATCAAAATAAGAAGCAATTTTTTTCTTACCAAGTTTTTTTTTAATGAAAATATTATTGCGCCTTCCGTTGATGTTCGTGCCAGAGCCGCACTTAAGGGACCAAAGAGTCACATGCGGCTCTGGAGCTGCACTTTGCCAACCACTGGTTCAGGGTATTAAGTTGAAACTTTCATGACATGTTAAGAGGGATGTAGAGCTAACCAAAAAGCAGGGATGTTGACCACAACATGCTATGTGGATGCAGGTTTTTAAAGGAGTATAGCTGCTATACCCCAAGAACAGTTTAAATTATTAGCTTGAAACTTTCAGTGCATGTTGAGGGGGGTGTTGAACAAACCCAAAGGCACCACATGAAAACTATTCCTACTATTTGGCTACCACTACTAATGCTGCAACTAACGCTAAGGGTACTAAAGAGAAATTTTTAGTTGTTGAGGGTTATGTGGAATTAAGTTTAAACACTCTATGTGTATACAGGCTCTCAAAAGACCGTATCAGCAGTATCTCAAGAACGGAGTGCTAGGTTGAAATTTTCAGGGCAGGTTGAGGGGTACGTTGAACTAATAAACATATACTATGTGCATACTGCTACTACTGCTATTAGTACAACTATTATTAAGGCTAATGGTATTACTATAGAACTTACAGGGACTGCTGAGGGATATGTTGGACTAAATCAAACCACACTATCTGCATGCATTTTATCAAAAGGACGCATCAGCAATATCTCAGAAACGGCCTAAACTATTAAGTTCAAACTATCAGGGCATGAGAGGGGATGTTGAACTAGACTAAAAAGGCACAATGCGAATACTATTACTGCTAACTACTAATAATGCTACCGCCATCACTACCACTACTCCTAATGCTTATACTATTACTTCTGCTACTATGACTACTACTATTGCTAATGCTAAGGGTCTTAGTTAAAATTTCATGGAACGGTGAGGGCAGTGTTGAACTAAACCAAACAGGCTATGTATATATGGGTTATCAAAGGCGTGTATTAGCAGTATCCAATCAACGACTTAGGATATTAAGCTGGAAGTCCCATGGCTACTAAAATTACTACTACTTTTACGACTATTTCTACTACTACTATTACTGCTACTATTGAACTAAACCAAATAGCTAAAGTACATCCTTGTTGTCAAAGTAGAACGGGTTGTAAAGATATCCGGGCACGTTATCTTAGGACTAGATAAAGTTACAAACTAGAAACTTTTACAGAATTAAATCACAAGAACTGCTTTAAAAATAAATCACAAAGCCCTATATGCGTTCTGGTTGTCAATAAAACGTTTCAGGAATATCTCAAGAACGACTGAGGGTAAGCTGAAACTTTCAGGGCTACTGCTATATTTACTTCTGTTCTTTCTATTGAACTGAATCAAAAGGGTCTAAGTGCATCAAGGTTTTTAAAGTAGCATAGATACAATATCTTAGAATCAGAGTAGGGTGTTAAGTTTTTATTTTTCAAGAATGGTTAAGGAAGTGTAAAACTAAATCAATAGATACTATATGTGTCCAGGTTTTCAAAAGGAATTTCGTCCAACATATAAATAGTAAGCCAAAAAATGGGCTCTTATAGATAAAAAGCAAAAAGATTTAAAATATTCTTGTAATTTTTTTCAAAGAAAAGTAAAGAGCTGCATTGAACCAAAGATGATCAGAAATAAAGTCATATAGTTTCCCTATCGTCAAACTATCATGAATCAATATCAATATATAAACAAAACCCAAAATGGACGGAAATAGCAATTAATAACTGAATAAAATTCATAATGAGCAGAAGCTAAGAGGAGTAGGGCTGTTTCCTCCCTTGTCTTCTAAAGACCAGAACATAATGTGCACTTTAATAGAAACAATATATATTTTAAATGTTTTCTCTTTTTGACTTTAATGAATCCAATATTGTTAAGACTTTCAGAATAAATATCAGAATATATATTAAACTATCAATTCATATTCATTTCCTTATAATCCAGTAACTAATTTAAAAAAACAAAGTTTTCCGATAGAAGTAAAGAGCGAAGTTGAAACTTAAAACGGACACAAATTATTACTTCTAAGCCTATTTAATATATATTAATTAAACTAGTACAAATAAACCAACTAATTGTGTTTCCCTATGCTTTTAGGATTATACAAAACTAGCGCTTTACTGAAAACACAAAAGTCTAAGTATAAAAAACAGGGTTATTGATTTAAGAGTCAAAAGTGAGTATGTAGTCTGACAACACTAAACGAATCCATAAAGCTTATCATAGTCTTCCACCAGTTGTGACATTGGTAACTTTCAGTATACAATTTAAATTATCTTTAAAACATAAGCGTAAAACTAAATATTTCTGAATAACCGCGAATTAATTGAACAACATACAGAAATATTGGATTGATTTGTCAAGCAGCATTTTGCTCTCACCAGCTATAATACCAGTAGTGGGTAATATACACTCTTAAATTGTAAGAAATATGCGTTAGCATCACTTGAAATGAAGATCGAATAAGACATAATATGAACTCTGGAAATCCGATTATTCCTCTCTATACAAGAGTGAATTTCAAGCTATGATACAAATTCTAAAGCTAGTCTATAGTCCTAATACTATCAAGATGGCCTTAATTTGAACTTGTGTACAAACTAATTATGACATGTCCTTTTCAGAACCGAAACGAGAGCCAGTCATTGAACTGAGCCATTGTGCAGAAGTGATACCAAATTAAATATAAAAAAATAAAGTAAAATTCTAAAATGGATTGTTGCTTTATTCTAAAAGGGATTGATCCTAAAAGGGATTGATAATATTTTGATTATGTAAAAAGTGTCCTTAATTGGTTCCCTTTTACTGTACCAAAACTCCTATATTATTTTGTGTTTTCAGTAAAGCACTAGTTTTGTATAATCCTAAAAGCATAGGGAAACATCATTAGTTGGTTTATTTGTACTAGTTTTACTAATATATATTAAATAGGCTTCGAAGTAACAATTTTCGTCCGTTTTAAGTTTCAAATTCACTCATTACTTCCCTCGGAAAAATTTTTTTTTTTTAAATTAGTCTTAGTTCGTTTTTGATTCAATTTTAAAGTAGAAAAAACGCTGACATTACCTTTCTTACTTATACGGAAAAATGAGTGTTCGTTTTAAATTTTAATGTCGCCCCTTATTTTCAGTTGAAGACTTATTTTTAATATAATTTCTAATTATCACCGATCTAGGGTAGATAAGACACCTCTAGAAAAGACTTCAAACAACCTTGACAGCTAAGAAAAACTTTCAGTCTATAACATAAAGTTCATTATCCATACTTCACAAAACAATACATGTTTTTCAGGAACGTTTGTTTTTCGATGAGCAAAAAGCTGTTTTTACTCGGCCGACTTTGCCTGAAAAATCCATAATGAAGACAGGGCTTTATAAATCACCTACTGACTAGCAAAAACTAGAAGGCTGCTGTAACAAAAGAAAGCTGTTTAAGGGCTCATTTAAAAGCTTATATTTATACTTAATCGCTTTTTACAAATTTGACTTGATAGTACATTCCTACAAAGTGTACTTTCGGTTGATTTCCCAACTTTTTTAAATGAAACAAGTGCCTTTTCCAATGAAATGACCATAACAAGGTGATTTCAAAACCTAGGCAAGAGCAAAAACTAAGGGGGCAGGGACGTCCAATTCCCTCAATTACCACCGTTAGAACTAGCACACAGGATTTCATCGCAGAGTGAAATTTGAAGGTTCAATTCAAAACTGTTGATCAATCAAGCTTAATTTTTGGTAGATGTTTAGTTGAAAAGTTTTTAGTTTTAGTTAATTTGTTTTCGCAATAATCTTTTACTTTTAATATGACTAGGCGATTTATGAAGCTTACTAAGATAGTCTGGAGGGGGTGTATATGTGAGGGTATCATATAAACCTACAGTTAAGGGCTTTGGACCATGTTATTGCAATGGTAACGTTTTATGCTTCCAAACTCTTCCACTTATGAAGTGCTAACAAAAGTGCCGTTTTTAGTTCTATATGGCACTTATGGATGGTAAAATTAACAAAAAGCACGTAGATATGAGTAAAAGGTTTAAAATCTGCCTTCCCGGGATATACTTTAAAAAATGAGTGCATCACTCTTGCAAAAATAATGGATAATCTGAAAAATAATCATATGAATGGACAAACCACGATTGAAAAAAAAAATCCAAGCTGAAATCGAACGCATGATAATCTAATTTGACGTCCAGCGCTATACTAACAGAACCACGTCTTTAATAATGTAATTTAATATATTGATGTTTGTAGAACTTAAATTGTGTAGCTTATTAAGGGGGACTGGAGGAGGAAGTTGCAGTGTTCTTTCAAATTTTTAGTTAAGTGTTTTGGATAGTGATTATGGCAGTAATACCGTTTTATGATTCCAAGATTTTCTATTTAAGAAATTGCACCAAGAATGTTGTTTGCAACACTGTATGTCGCTTATGGCTTGTAGTATTGATTAAAAAAAAAAGCACGCCGATATGAGCAAAAGTATTCAAATAAGCAATTAAACATAACTCTAAGAAGTTATAGTAGCCCACTCGCCCTAGCTTTTTCATTTGAGACATGGCACCAAAAGTGCCGTTTTTAGTGCTACTTGAAACTGGCAGATGGTGGAATTTATAGGAAGAACGTAAATATGAGCAATATTTTTTATATGAGCTAACAAAAATCTATCTAAGATGGTCTGGTATCCCACTAGCCCCACCCCTCGAGAAACGGCATAAAAAAGGTCTATTTTTCGTGCCATATGGCACTTGCATACGGTGGAATCTATATAAACCATGTACATATTGAGAAATAGCTTTTGCATGAGCTCTTAAGTATTTCTCTATGATGTTATAGTAATCCACTCGGCCTGGAATAAAGAAGAAAAAACGACCGTTTTAACATTTTTTAACTTTTAGTTACTATGCGCTGTGGGTCGCTCTTTACTAGGTTGTTAATGCTTCAACCATGACAAAGAGTTCATTGCAAATTCTCCTCAGAAACTAGTTAGCATTAAAATCTGTGAAATCTAATAGATGGTAGAATTTTTAAAAACCTAGTAAATATAAGCAATAGTTTATAATTCAGCCATTAAACATCTATCTACGACGCTGCGGTAGCCTGCTAATGTTTCAGTAGCTTACTGATGAGCAGACAATTTATGAAATTTACTAAAGGGGCTGGGAGAGGAGTATACGGGAGGGGTTCTTGTGAACCTCCAGTTAGGGGTTCTGGAACATAACTATTCACTTAAGAAGTGGCACCATAAGTTTTGTTTTCGGTGCTATATCGCACTTACGAATGTAAAATGGATATAAAAAAAAGAAGCACGTATATAAGAGCAATTTCTTTCAAATGAGTCATTTAAAATCACTTTTATAAGTTCTGCTAGCCCAATAGCCCCAGCTTTTCCACTTGAGACACGACACCAAAAGTGCCGTTTTTAGTGCCATTTGGAACTTGATGATGGTGGAATTTATATAAAAGACGTGGATATGTGCAATATCTGTTATATGAGCTATAAAAGATCTGTCAACGATGTTCTGGTAGCCTGCTAGTGCCACCCCTTGAGAAATAGCACAAAAAGTGCCATTTTTAGTGCGAATTGGCACTTGCAGATGGCAGAATTTATAAAAAGCACGTAGATATGAGAAATAGCTTTTAAATGACCTATGAATCATCTCTCTGTGATGTTCCGGTAGCCCGCTAGGCCTGTTGAAAAAAAAAGAAAAAAAAATAGCAAATAACGGAAGACAGATCAGTGCTACCAATGCAAAAAAGTGATTTTCCTTGTTGTTAAGGGAGGGGGACTGTAACTTTCCTGTTCAAGGTTTTTGACCGCGTTGATTCCAATAGTACACTTTTCATTTTGATCTGACGCCATTTTCGATGGGTCTCAGGTTTTTTTTTTGAAATCCCCATAAATTTCCTTTCGCAATAAACTTTTACTTTTAAAGCGAACCGAAATAATAGTTAACATTCCTAAGTCAGTGATATATGGGAATTTTTTTTTCACTAGGCAGTCTTCTTTCAAAGAACGTTTTTTAACTTTTGATTACTATGGGCTGTGGTTCGCTCTTTACTAGGTTGGAGCTACCGCTGCAACCATGATACCTTGCCGGGACATGCTTTAAAAAATGAGCCTAGAAAATGACTGAAAAAAACAACGGATACCGATACCGATATTCCCGATATGATATATTCGATACCAATACGCCTGATACCAATACGCGCGATATCGATACGTCCCATACCACATACAGCCCTTCCCTAGGGACTCTGGAGGGCCATATCATCATCAAAACCATATATATTGGACCTTTGAACTATGTCAAACAAAATGGCTATCTCAAAATTTTTATAGGACTAGTTTGGGGGGGGGGGGGCCTGCAGGGAGGGGGGCTATTTGCCGTTTAATTTTTTTGGTCACTTAAAGGGCACTTTCAAATTTAATTCCCTTTCGAATGACCCATTACACATCGCTCTATGTTGCTCTGGCCACCCCCTAGCCCTGCTAGAAAAAAAAAGAAAAAAAAAGAAGACACATAAGTGCTACCCATGCAAAAAAGTTATTTTCCTTGGTGTTCAAGGAGGGGGACTGTAATTATCCTATAAAGGTTTTGGCCCGTTCTGATTCCAATGGTTCGCTTTTTATTTCAATCTGACGCAATTTTCAAGGGGTTTCAGGCTCTTTTTCGATATCACCATAAATTTCTTTTTGCAATAAACTTTTACTTCTAACATCAACCGAAACAATAGTTACCATTCCTGATTCAGTGTCAGATGGCAATATTTTCTCACTAGACAATTTTTTTTTTAAACACGTTTTTCAACTTTTGATTACTATGGTCTGTGGTTCGCTCTTTACTAGGTTGCAGCTGCCACTGCAACCATGATCTTGGTTATGACGGGGATTTTTTTCGATATTATGAGAAACAAAACACGTAGCTTGAAATAAGATAGTTTTCAGTAAAGTGTAAATGATGTCCTGGTCTTTAGAAGACACGGTGGGGGGGGGGCAGCACTACTCCCATTAGTTTCTGCTCGTTTTCAGTTTGAATCGGTTATTCATTGTAATTTCTGTTCGATTTGGCTTTCATTTATTTCTTGATTGTGATCTAGGGTAGCTCTAAACTTGGGAAATTATTTCGCTTTATTTCTGCTCATCTTTGGTTTAATGTAGCTGTTTACTCTTCTTTGAAAAACTTATTGGGGAAAAAAGTTTTTTAAACTTAATAACTATCAAACGACACGTTTGAAAGTAATTTTTAATAATAATCTAAACGGTTACATGTGAGTGCAAAAATAGATGTAAGAGAAATAGCTGGAAACTAAATAGATGTGGCTTTAAAACCAAATCAAAAGGAACTATGTGCATGCTGGTTGTCAATAAGACGTGTCAGCAATATCTCAAGAACTATTGAGGTTATTAAGTTGAAACTCTGAGGTCTATTGCTATTCCTACTTCTGTTCTTACTATTGAACTAAACCGAAAGACTCGAAGTGCATTCAGGTTGTCAAAATAGCGTAGATACAATGTCTTTTAAACAGAACAGGGTATTAAGTTTATTTTTGAGGGAAATTTGAGGAGGTAAAAAATTAGATCAAAAAATATTATTTGTGTCCAGATTTTCCAAGGGGCTTATATTATTGAAACGTGTTGCAAAATTTCGTCCAACATATAAACAGTCAGCCAAAATATGGACTCTTATAAAGAAAAACCGAAAACATTTAAAATACTCTATTCTTTACCGATAAAAAAGGCTGTCAACAGAAGTTAATTTTAAAAAACTGTTTCCACAAAAGAGGTTTTTCAAAGAAAAGTAAAGGGCTACATTAAACCAAAGATGAACAGAAATAAAGTCAAATAGTTTCCCAATCATTGAACTACCATAAATCACCATCAGTAAACAAACAAAACCTAAAACGAAAAGAACTTACAATATATAACGGAACCAAACTCAAAACAAGCAGAAATTCTAAACACCTAATAAAAAACAGAACTTAATTCGCACTTTACTAAAAACAAAATATATTTAAATGTTTTCTCTTTTTTTACTTTAGTAAATCCAACATTATTAAGACTTTCAGGAATGAATATTATATTAAACTGTAAATTCCCATTCATTAGTTTTTTTTTCAGTAGTCTCAGTTATGTTGTTGATTTTTTTTTTTTTGAATTTATGAGAAATAGAAACACATAGCTCGAAACAAGGATTGGTTTCAGTAAATTGTAAATTATATCCTGGTATTTAGAAGTTATGGGTAGGGGTGGGGCGTCTGCCCTACTCTTTTTATTTTCTGCTCGCTTTTGTGTTTGACACGAATATTTATTGTAGTGTCTGTTCGTTTTGGGTTTCATTTATTTATTGATGGTGATTTATGGTAGTTTTACGCTTGGGAAATTATTTTACATTATTTCTGCATTATTTTTACATTATTTCAAAAATTCGTGGAATTTTTTTTTTTAATTAATAATTATCAAATGACACGTTTGAAAGTACTTTTTGATTCTGTTCTAAACTGTCACACTGTCATTGTAAAAACAGATGTAAGAGCTTTTCTAGCCAAAGTGTTAAAATTGTTCTATTTACAAAAGGATTATCCATGGCTCGGACCACGAGTCTTTTTGTTAAGAAAAAGTCCTCATTGTTTGAAGAAGTGTATTTAATAAAAATGGTCCTTACCAGTGTTCTATGTGTGGTGAGGAGGAAGATCTTATCCATTTTATGGGTACATGCCAGGAGTTAAGAATTTTGAGGAGGGAAGTGCTTTCAACAGATTTTGGAGGGGTGGATTGGTTTGAAAAAATTTTAAAAAGTAGAAATTTTGATGATTTTAGAAGGTTGGGTAAATTTGTAAGAGTGGGTATGGCACATAGAGAAACTTTTTGATGAATTGTGAGTAATTTAATGTGTGTTTTTTTTGTATTTATTTTTGTTTTGTTATTTTGCCATGGCCCGAAAAGGCTTTTGTTGCTATAAATATCTATCTATCTATCTATCTAAACAAAAACTAATCGATATTTTTCTTTGTGGAAACGCCGATTTTGTATAAATACCGATGATCTCTGTCAAAACACTGAATTTAGGGTTAATGCACAATAGGCTATTCATCCTTGTGCTGCAAGTTTTAGATAATCCCATCAATAAAGTTCAGAAGGTATAAACAAGCAAGCAATAAAATACCACCAAAGTATGTAATCCCAATATCTGGTTATGTATGTCAAAACCATAAACATGTACCCTAATCAAGTGGTCCAATCAATGAAAATTAAGCAAAGTAGCCCTCGTCTGCAGTAAGCAAATCTTTCATAACATGATTTTGGAAGTGATATAACATTTAGAACTGGAGCTTTCCAAAAGTTCCAATTTATAATAGAATTGTATGATCGCTGTCAAGAAGGAACTGGATAAAGAAATCATTTTTAAATACGAAAATAAAACTATGTTAAAAAGAATTTTAGTATTAAAAAAGTCTAAAATATTATTGTTTTTCCTTTATTTTCGATTTGTTTGTTTTGTTACTACCTTCCTTCCTTCATTTTGCTGGAAAATATAATTGGCGACGGAAAAACATATTGCACGAGCTAATGTCTTACTTCAAGAAGAATAACCGTTGTTTTATGCGATGTTATAGCCTAGTTATATAGCCTAGTTATATTAGTGTTTGTTTCGAAATCGTGGATAAAAATCCAAAATCCAAAAACACGGTCGATTTAACGCTATGTGGGCATCAGCATGACTAATAGGATTACTTAAAAAAGAACAGTCAAATAGATGAAGTAAAACGTTATTTCGAAACCTTATACATTGATTACAATTGCAGGAGCAACGCTTTATGCTTTCCAAGTATTTTCAGCAAAAACTGACTAAATTTAAAGTTTTAATTCAAAAATAAATTGACTGCAAAAACTACAAGATGATGTCTTAAAAAATGGTCTCCGTGACGACAAAAACTGCCATCAAAGCCGTAGCGGGGGGCGGGGTACATGGCTCGCCCCCTTCCAAATTTCCGATTCGTAAAAACATAATTAAAAAACTTATAAACAAAGTTTTGATGTATTTTCGAAGTTTTTTTGCACCTTCCTCCCCCAACAAAATAACCTCCCCTAGAACAAAATCCTGGATACACCGTTGACTGTCATCACAGTTTCTTAATATATGACATGGATTGTCAGGTCAAATCAAAGCACCCTAGGCGAAGATTAGACCACCTCCTGTCATTTCCACCTAGAAATTCCATAATTACCATAATTGTCCGCCTTGTCTACGATTGTCTTGTCTGCTCGTCTATGATTTTTCTAAGAAAAATCATAGAGCCTCGAAGTTGCCTGAGACCCATTGCTAAAGGTAGGTAGATTCTTACTTTACTTAATACGTCTTTAAGACTTTGTGAAGTAAAGAAATATTGGGAGAACAAAACTAATTCAATGTAAAGCTCATTAATCAAATACTTTTTTCTTTATTTTTTTTTTCAATGGGCCACATCTTCAGGAAAAATAACCAACGTTCTTTGTTTGTTATTCATTCTGAGTATTTCATTCCTATTCTTCCACACCATGACTTTGACGCCCGCCACTAAGGATTGTAGCAAATAGTCTTAAAATTACGTGCACGCCTTTCTTTGAAGTAGTTGGTTTTTCTTATGAGACGTTTGAGTCCATGATGGCCTAAACCAATTAACGTACTTCTTCAATAGTTTATTTTAGTAGTCTTATTTTATTGTTTTCTTTTATTATTAGTATTTTACCACTAGGCGTAAAGTTCATACTGACATTTTTTAACACTAGCAGGAATGATTATTTCAAAGACAAGAAGACTTCAGACCATTGAACGCTAAACGAGTTGTTCTAGAGCCCAATAATAGTAAATCTTAGTACTTTAATACATTTATCGTACTCATTTATCGTACTCAAACACATGAGGGGACTCGAAAATAGCCATTAATCATTTTTTCAGTTTTTCATCATAGGCAGCGCAATAGCGCTGCTTAGGTAAAGAGTAAGCGGAGGGATATGCCCAACTAAATCAAAAGACACTAAGTACATTCAGGTTTACAAAAGCGCGTATCTGAAATATCTTTGGAAAGGCTAAGGGTATGACGGTGAAACTTTCCTGGAATGTTGAAGGTGATATTAAAGTAAAAGGCTAAGTAATGGCTAAAAGGAATGGCTGTCAAGGGTACCGAGCTGAAACTTTCGGGGCATGCTGCAGGGTTGTTGAACTAAACTAAAACACACTATGTGCGTTAATGGTGTCGAAACGGCGTATTTGCAAGATCTTAAGAACGACTAAGTACATTAAGTTGAAACTTTAGAGAATGTTGAGGGGGCGTTGAACTAAGTCATAGACACTATGTGCATCCAGGTTGTCAATAGGGCTTAACTTCAATATATCAATCAAATTGAAACTTTCAGGGCAGGTTGAGGGGCATATCCAACTAAATCAAAAAACGCTATGTGGATCTAGGCTGTCAAAAGGGCATATATGCAATGTGTCAAGTAGGGCGAAGGGTATAAATTAATGGCTTAGGGGAATAAGGTCAAACTTTGAGGGAGTGTTGGACGGAGATACATATTAAATTTTAAATTTTTATTTGGATGGACCAAGAGGCTGGCACGTACGCAGGGAAGCCTCTGGGCCCGCCCCCCCTCCCACGAAATCTAAAAAAAATGTCCATAATTTTCTGATATTTCTCACAGAATAAGGGATTTGAACGATGTGGGCCCCCCTGAAACAAATTCTTGCGTACGTATCTGGCAAGGGGATCTTGTCAAGAACATTGAATATTTGACAAAAAAGGTGGTTGTATTGATTCTTCTTAGTGCTAAATATCATTTTTGAATGTTCTTCTGCTAATAATATCCAGCCATGGTGATCCTCCAATCAATGTTTCAGAACCAAGGGAGTCTAAACTGCAAACAAATCTGGTTGCATTGAGTCCTGACGCCCTATTTCTTTTTTATTGTAATTTTTTAAACAATAATTCAGAACACCCTGCAGTACATCTTTAAAAATGTATTTATTTAAACAAATAAGTGGTTAAAACAAAATATAACATAATAAGATGCGTTTAATGAAATCGTTGATCAATGTTAGGCTACATTCAGCATCATAACATGATGGGAAGTTCTATGGTACAACTATTATTAAATTTTGTGGCAAATTTGTGTCCAAAGTATAAATAGCGCGGCGAAATTTTAATTATTATGCAGAAAAATAAAAAAAAAACTAGAAAATGTTATTTTTTATTAACCAATAAAAAAACAACGTCATGAAAAACGAGAGGAAACTTATTGAATTGTTTTTAAAACAAAGGAGTTTTAAAATAAAAGTAAAGAGCTGCATTAAACAAAACACCGGCAGAAAGAAAGTAAAATACTAATTCAAACTTAAAACGAACAATGAATAAGTGAGACCCAAAATGAACAGAAGTTACAATGAATACTCAGGTCTAATTTAAAAGAAACAGAAATTACCACTAACAGGAGTACGACTAATACCCCCTATGCCTTGCAAAGGCTAAAGTGTTATTTACAAAGTGCTATGTTATTAACAACAAAAATAGAAACAACAGTGACAATATTTGCACTCTACTGAAAACAAAATTTATTAAAATTTTTTTTGCCTTTTATAACGTTAACAAACCCCTAAATTGCCAAAATATCCATATACAGTATATTAAAGAAAGAGTCTACTTTCATTAGTTCTTTTCAGTGATGTCAGTTATTATTATGAATTTATTTCTTTTTTGCTGTTGTTATGATAAATAAAAACACATTGATCGAAATAGGAGGTGTTTTTAGGAACGCGCTAATGACGCTCTGTTTGACGTAATTTCTATTTGTTGTAAGCTCGATTAAATAAAAAAATTAGTTTTTTTTCAACTGAAAGTAAGGAGCAACATTAAAACTTAAAACGAACAGAAATTATTACGTATTGGAAGAGGGTCGTTCCCTCCTCAACACCTCGCTCTTAACGCTAAAGTTTCTTCGTACTTTTAAAAAGCTTCTTATTGTTCTAATTAAAAGAACCTTGTGTTTCAGGAGTCATTCTTAAAGCATTGGGACAATAGTCAAACTTTAGCGTAAAAGTGAGGTGCTGGGGAGGGTGTGACCCCCACATGTCCGTAATAATTTATGTTCGTTTAGAGTTTTAATGTTGCTCCTTACTTTCAGTTGAAAAAACTTGTTTTTATTTAATTTCTGATCGTTTTTTATAATGCCAGGAGATCTGGCTTTACCTCCATGAAAAATCCCTCCTCCCAACGGATATATCCTCTAGACAATTCAATCCTGGTGAAAATTTACCCCGGACAATTACCCTTAACATCGCCACGCGTAAATTTGAGTCAGTAAAGAGAAAGCAAGGCATAAAAAGAATTTCTTATAGTAATTTTGGCTAATTCCCTCAGCGTAAAATTTGGCCGGAAAAATCTACCCCCTGGAAACTTCCTTCCGCATGGAAAATTCTCCCCGTGGAAAATTCCATCACCAGAAAATTCGCCCTTCCCCACCCGAAAAATGTGTGCATACTTCCCAATAACAAATACTATACTTAAACAATGGGCAAATTTTATAACTTAAAGACCTTTCCCCGGGGACTCTGTGAGGTTATGTTATCTTCAAAGGCATAGTTATTCGGCCTTTAAACGATGCTGAACCAAATGGCTATCTCAAAATATTGATCCGACGATTTTAAGAAAAAGGGGTGTGGGAGGGGGCCTAGTTGCCCTCCAATCTTATTGGTCACTTAAAAAGGGCACTAGAACTTTTAATTTCCGTTGGAATGAACCCTCTCTCGATGTTCTAGGGCCAGTGGGTGGATACGATCCCTGGAAAAAACAAACAAACGACCCCCGGGAAAAACAAACAAACAAACAATAAACAACGAAAAAAATGAATAAACACGCATACGTGATCTTTCTTCTAACAAAAAATACAAAATTCCAAATTTTGGCAGATTGGAGCTTGAAACCTCTGGAGTAGGGCTCTCTAATGCACTAAATCTGATGGTGAGATTTTCATTAAGATTCTTTGAATTTTAGGGTTGTTTCCTCCTTTTATCGAAAATCAGGCAAATTTTCTCAGGCTCGTAACCTTTGATGTTTACATATGTGGAATCAGCATAATAAGCTAGTTCTTTTGATGCATCCATTGGTATTCGAATTCCGGTTTTTAGAGTTTCGGTCTACTATTGAGACGGGTTACAGTTCGTTACCACAAACTGTTTGATTGCTTATTCATTGTATTTTCTGTTCGTTTTGAATCTCATTTATTCATTAACAGTTATTTATTTTCGTTTTAAGTTTGGATAATTATTTTACATTATTTCCGCTTGTCTTAGGCTTATCGCAGCTCTTTACTTCTCTTCGAAAAACTATTCTTTTAGGGAGAAGTTTTACTAAATCAATATTGAATATAAGTCAAGCTACTAATTAAAAGCAGTTTAAACTCATCATAAAAACTCTTCACTCGAATATAGCCAGGACTATTCCATCTTAATTGCTGTTTGAAAATTATTAAAAACAGTAGTTAATCTTCTTTGTCACTTTTCTGTGATGCATCATTTATTGTTTATTTAGCAAAGAAACTCGATTATAATTAAATAAATTGACCTTTTTATAAGATAAGACCTGAAGATATTTTACCTTTATCCTACAGTTTCCTTAAGCTGATGGAGACAGTGCAATTCCATAAGTTTTACTGTTCCGGAATTCTTGACCGTTTTCTCTTAAAGGAATCCTTAGGTAAAACAGGCGCAATGACCTTGCTTGACTTCAACGATGCTAAACACTTCAGAAAATGTCTCTGTTCCTTCCTGAGGAAGCTGGGTATGACATCAGGTCCTTATAAACAAGATAATATATCCCTTGTGGAAAGCTTCTCAATGGTTGCTCATTCACACAGAGAACATTAGTCTCAATAAAAGAATTAAAGCTTGCGAGATGAGGTTCTGTGTTAAAATATTATATTAATTTATTGTTATAGCTTAGACTTTCTGAAAAATATTAAATTTAATTGTTCGGGAACAACTTGTCCTTACAATTTAACAGTCCCTGTAACAATAAAAATTTTTTTTAATTTATACAATTTTTCCAAAAAAACTGGATAAAATAGGGTAGAGCACCCCTCTCCTCTGGACAAGCGTCATGTATCAATGGAGTTTGCCAGAAAGTATAATGTCAGGCCAACATTATTTTTTTCACCCGTGGGCATGCTGTAGGTAAAGCAGAAAAAAGACAAGGACAGTTGACATTAAATTAGTGGTAGGGACGTAGTTTCTTTGCATGGGAGGTTAAGGAGACCAAGGATATCAAAAGAGCAAACAAAAAATACATATGTTTAAAATACATATGATTTTATTAATAACATTTGATTTTTTTAAAAAAAGTTGGTTTTAGTTTTCAGAAATATGAACAATCACGTTTAAAATACATGTGATTTTATTAACAACACTTGATTTTTTTTTCAAAATAAAGGTGTGTTTTAGTTTTCAGAAAAATGAATACCCACGTTTAAAATACATATGATTTCCTTAATTATATTTCCTTTTTTAACAAAGTTGGGTTTTAGTTTTCAGAAATAAGAACACCAACGTTTAAAATGCATCTGATTTTATTAATAATATTTGATTTTTTTTTAATAGAGTTGGGTTTTAGTTTTTAGAAATAAGAACGTCCTCGTTTAAATACATCTGGATTTATTAATAATGTTTGATTTTCTAATAAAGTTGGGACCTCAACCTCCAAGGGGTCCCCTCCCTCTAACTTTTTGGGCCCATTCCCCCATTTCTTATACTTTTTTTTGAAGTTTATTTTTTTGAAGTTTTTTTTTATTTTTTTAACATTATAATTTTATTTCAACTTTTTTTTTACATGTCTTAGAATGACATAAAACATACTTAAAGTATAAGAAATTCACATTTAAGATTTTTTTATTTTTTTTAACATGATAATTTCGTTTCAAATTTTTTTTAAAATGTCTTAGAATGACATAAACATCCTTAAAGCATAAGAAATTCACATTTAAGCTTTTTATTAATATGACAATTTTATTTTAACTTTGTTTTACATGTCTTAGAATGACATAAAACATACTTAAAGTATAAACAATTCCCATTTAAGCTTGATTTCTTAAGGTATGTAGATTTATGTTGTCTGAAACTTATGCTGAAACCAATCACCCCTTTGGGTTGCTGGGTTTACTATTTCGTACTTTTCTGACCTAGGTTTCTTAGCCTGTCGTAGGGTTGTGTTGTTTGAAATCTATGATATGGGATATTTGGTTTACTATTTTAGACTTTTCTTAGCTTGGTTTCTTAACCTTTCATAGGTGTGTGTTGCCTGACACTTATGATTTGGGATGTCTAGTTTGCTGTTTCGCACTTTTCTGAGATAGGTTTCATAGCCGTCCATAGCCATTTATGAACGGCTATGAAACCTAGCTCAGAAAATTGCGAAATAGTAAACCAAAGATCTCAAATCATAGGTTTCGGACAACATATACCTACGAAAGGCTTGGAAATCTAGCTCAGAAAAGTCCAAAATAGCAATCTAGACATCCCATATCAGACATCCGAAATAAAATTATCATGTTAAAAAAAATAAAAAAACTTCAAAAATAATAAACTTAAAAAAAAGTCTAAAAAAATGGGCGGATAGGCCCAAAAACTTAGAGGGAGGGGACCCCTTGGAGGTTGAGGTCCCAACTTTATTAGAAAATCAAATATTATTAATAAATCCAGATGTATTTAAACGAGGACGTTCTTATTTCTAAAAACTAAAACCCAACTCTATTAAAAAAAAATCAAATATTATTAATAAAATCTCATGCATATTAAATGTTGGTGTCCTTATTTCTGAAAACTAAAACCCAACTTTATTAAAAAAAATCGAATATTATTAATAAAATCACATGTATTTTAAACGTGGGTGTTCTTATTTCCGAAAACTAAAACCCAACATTGTTAAAAAAGGAAATATAATTAAGGAAATCATATGTATTTTAAACGTGGGTGTTCATTTTTATGAAAACTAAAACCTACCTTTATTTTTAAAAAAAATCAAGGGTTATTAATAAAATCACATGTATTTTAAACGTGATTGACATAAAACATACTTAAAGCATAACAAAATTCACATTTAAGCTTTTTTTAATTTTTTAACATGATAATTTTATTTCAAATTTTTTTTTACATGTCTTAGAATGACATAAAACATACTTAAAGCCTAAAAAATTCACATTTAAGCTAGATTTCTTAAGGTTTGTAGATGTGTGTGAAACCTATGATTTGGGGTGCTTGGTTTACTATTTCGGACTGCACCCCAAATCATAGGTTTCACACACATCTACAAACCTTGAGAAATCTAGCTTAAATGTGAATTTTTTATGCTTTAAGTATGTTTTATGTCATTCTAAGACATGTAAAAAAAATTTGAAATAAAATTATCATGCAAAAAAAATAAAAAAAAAGCTTAAATGTGAATTTTGTTATGCTTTAAGTATGTTTTATGTCATTCTAAGACATGTAAAAAAAAGTTGAAATAAAATTATCATGTTAAAAAATGTAACAAAAAAATAAACTTAAAAAAAGTATAAGAAATTTGGGAATGGGCCCAAACAGTTGGAGGTAGGGGATCCCTTGGAGGTTGGGGAGCGGGGACCCTTGGAGGTTGATGTCCCAACTTTATTAGAAAATCAAATATTATTAATAAAACCAGATGTATTTTAAACGTGGACGTTCTTATTTCTGAAAACTAAAACCCAACTTTATTTACAAAAATCAAATATTATTAATAAAATCACATGTATTTTAAACGTGGGTGTTGTTATTTCTGAAAACTAAAACCCAACTTTATTAAAAAATCAAATATTATTAATAAAATCACACTTATTTTAAACGTGGGTGTTCTTATTTCTGAAAACTAACACCCAACTCTATTTTTTTTAAATCAGGTATTATTAATAAAACTACATGTATTTTAAACTTGGTTGTTCATATTTCTGAAAACTAAAACCCAACTTTATTTAAAAAAATCCAATATTATTAATAAAATCAGCTGTATTTTAAACGCGGATGTTCGTATTTCTGAAAATTAAAACCGAACTTTATTTAAAAAAAATCAAATATTATTAATAAAATCAGATGTATTTTAAAACTGATCTTATTTCTGAAAAATAAAACCCAACTTTATTAGAAAATCAAATATTATTAATAAAACCAGATGTATTTTAAACGTGGACGTTCTTACTTCCGAAAACTAAAACCCAACTTTATTTTTTTTAAATCAAATATTATTAATAAAATCACATGTATTTTAAACGTGGGTGTTCTTAATTTCTGAAAACTAAAACCCAACTTTATTAAAAAATCAAATACTATTATTAAAATCACATGTATTTTAAACGCGGGTGTTCTTATTTCGGAAAACTAAAACTCAACTTTATTAAAAAATCAAATATTATTAATAAAATCAAATGTATTTTAAACGTGGATGTTCGTGTTTCTTGAAACTAAAACCCAGCTTTATTTAAAAAAATCAAATATGATTAATAAAATCAGATGTATTTTAAACTGGGATGTTCATATTTCTGAAAACTAAAACCAAACTTTACTTAAAAAATATGCAAAAATGTACCCAATTATAAAAAAATCAAATATAATTAATAAAATCAGAAGTATCTTAAACATGGATGTTCTTATTTCTGAAAACTAAAACCCAACTTCATTAGAAAATCAAATATTAATAATAAAATCAGATATATTTTAAACATGAACGTTCATGTTTCTGAAACTAAAAGCCAACTTTATTACAAAAAAATCAAATATTATTAATAAAAATCAGATGTATTTTAAACGTGGATGTTCTAATTTCCGAAAACTAAAACCCAACTTCATGAGAATATCAAATATTATTAAAAAAGCATATGTGTTTTAAACGTGGAAGTTCCTATTTCTTGAAACTAAAATCCAACTGTATTAAAAAAATCAAATATTATTAATAAAATCAGATGTATTTTAAACTGGGATGTTCATATTTCTGAAAACTAAAACCCAACTTTATTAAAACAAATAGGCAAAAATGTACCCAATGAGGCCTTGGATCATCTCCACCTCCCAAAAAAATATCAAAGTTAATCATGGGTTTCATACAACATACAACTATGAAAAGCATTGAAACCTAGCTCAGAAAAGTGCTAAATAGTAAACCAAGCATCCCAAATCATAAGTTTCTTGCAACACACACCTACGAAAGTTTAAGAAACCTAGCTAAGAAAAGTCTAAAATAGTAAACCAAATCTCCCAAATCATAGATTTCAGACAACACACACCTACGACAGGCTAAGAAACCTAGGTCAGAAAAGTACGAAAGAGTAAACTAAGCACCCCAAATCATAAGTTTCAGACAACACACATCTACAAACGTTAAGAAATCTAGCTTAAATGTGAATTTTTTATGCTTTAAGTATGTTTTATGTCATTCTAAGAAATGTAAAAAATGTTGAAATAACATTTTTATGTTAAAAAAAATTTCAAAAAAAACTTCAAGAAAAAGAATAAGAAAATGGGGGGATGGGTCCAAAAATTAGGAGGGAGGGGACCCCTTGGAGGTTGGGGCAAGGGGCCCCTTGGAGTTTGAGGTCCTTGGTGGCTTGGGTCATTGATGGTTACGATCCTTGGTGGTTCAAATCCATAACCATCCCATATTGCGTACATGTCTATTATAGCGACCACAGCCGAGAAGTAAAGCTAGGTCAAGTCACATGTCTCAATCTGTTTCACCCCAAATAATCCTCTAAAATTTCTTAAACTGTTTCGCCCAAATAATCTCCTAAAATGTCTCAAACTGTTTCGCTCAAAAAATCCTCTAAAATGTCAATTAATCTCTGACGTTTCCTTTGTTCTGGCAAATGTGTACATTTAAATTCCCATGAAGCCTATTGGTTTTTCTGTCATGAATTCTTAAACAATCGAAGCTCTATAATTTCAACGTAATTCATGTCTGTATCAATCACAAATCATCCTATTACACGAGGTAAAATTATGTCATAGCAGATAAATCGTACGTTATTTGATTTCGACAAAGAAATTTCGTAAAATTCAAGCTAATTAATTTCCCAGAAATCTGGTCTGATGCAACACCCGTTAGTATTTCTGGCTCTCTGATTGGTGTAGAAAGAGGTGTGTAATCTTGTACTCGTCGGATTCTAGTCATCTGATTGGCTGTGATCTTGTACTACTCGAAATTAGAGAAACCTCCCTACTCCCCTCATATAGGGAACAATATCTGTTTGTTTTAAGTTTTAATTTTGCTCCTTACTTTTGCTAGGAAGTTTTTTTTAAATTTAATAATAATAAAAGGTCTTGTCGAATCTTAGAAGAGAAATATTAAAAAACAGGCTTTATTTAATTAACTTCGTTTAAGCTTAAAGAGTAAATGGCTTAACAGATATTTATACAAAAGGGTTTAACACGTAGGAACTTGTTACGAAAAAAATACTTTCTAATTTTTTTCGATGAGAGTGTGTTCATTTTTCAACAGTCTAAAGTGTTCAATATTCACCCAAAGTTTTTTTTTGTTCATTTCTTTGAAATATCTAGAAAATCAACTGAATATATAAAAAAAAAGGTCAACCTATAAAACGAGTAAAAGGTACTATGAATGACAATAAGGCCGTTCTTTTGCTCATCTTTGTGCTTAGAATTTACATCTTTTGACAAAGAACGCTTAAAAGTGAAATCTTAGCACCAAAATCTTACATCTTCTAGCGTTCTTTTGCAAACGTCTTTCATCATTCTGCTCTCATCAGCGGTCTAAGAACAATGATGAGTATATCATCGAAGTTCTCTAATCATTGTTCTATATGGCAGAAAGATGGCGTCTTTCACAGTTTTTGCTAATATCAGTGAGCTGTAAGATTTTAGAACAAAGATGAGTTAAAAGAACGGAAATCTTTGCAGAAAGATGTGAGATCTTAGATGTAAGATCTTAGCGCAAAAGAACGGGCCTAATGATAAGAAACACGAACAATTAATGTTGTCGGCCATAACAAATAATTAATAAAACATAATTACAAAAAAAATAGAATCCAAATCAATGAAAAATATAGCTAGATCTGTCATCAATTAACTAAAAAAACGAGTTTTTTTTAACTGAAAGTAAGGAGCGACATTAAAACTTAAAACGAACAGAAATTATTCCGTATATGAAAGGGGCTGTCCCCTTCTCAACGCCACGCTCTTTACGCTAAAGTTTTCTATTTTTTTTCAAAAATAAGAGTTGTGAAAAAGTCAAACTTTAGCGAAAAGAGCGAGGCGTTGATGACGGGACAGCCCCTTTCATATACGGAATAATTTCTGTTCGTTTTAAGTTTTAATGTCGCTCCTTACTTTCAGTTAAAAAAAAACTTTTTTTTTAATTTAATTTCTGAACGTTTTTGAATTAATTCAGCTTTGATTTTGGCTCACCGTACATGAATAATTAAAACGAAGTTTGCCTATTAATTTTCCTTTTTTTTGGCTAATTCGTTTTCTCAAAATTTTGTTCTGGCGTAAATTACGAATTAACTTACGTAACGAATTTCTATATTCGTATCTTTTTATTACGTATATTAAGGAGTTCGCTCCCTAGTCGATACCTCGCTGTTTACACTGAAGTTAAAATTTTGTTCGAATCACAAACCCCTGAATCACAAAGGCCGGTTAATTAGAATAGATAGCTCTTTTGAAAGTACTAAAAAAATATGAAAGTACTAAAAACTTTTGAAAGTACTAAATCACATATGCCGTTTAATTAGAATAGACAGTTCTTTTGAAAGCACTGGAAAAAAAACTGTAGCGTAAAGAGCGAGGTATTGACTTGGGGGCGAACCCCCTCATTTACGTATTAATATCTGCTCGTTTTAAGTTCTAATGTTGCTTCTTACTTTCAGTTGAAATTTTTTTTTTTAATTTAATTTCTGATCGTTTTTTAAATAATTCTGGGACATCCGGCACCCCCTTCATAGAAATTTCCAACTTGCATTTGTTCTAATTAAAAAACCCATGTGTTTCAGGCGTCGTTCATAAAGAATTGTGACAAAATTCAGCATTCAGCGTAAAGAGTAAGGTGTTGAGGAGGGGGAACCCCCATATATACACAATAATTTCTGTTTTGTTTTAAGTTTTAATAATGTTTCTTACTTTCAGTTGAAGAAATTTGTTTTTTCATTTAATTTCTGATCGTTTTTTAAATAATGCCAGGAAATATGGCTCC